>NC_057799.1:206897926-206906066 GCF_018294505.1 Triticum aestivum
GACGGCGAGGGGCTCCGGCGACGGGCTCCCGGCGGCGGGGCAAAAGCGGCGGCGGCGGGCGGGGCTAGATGCGGCGGCGGCGGGCTCCTCCGGCGGTCGGTGGTGGCGAAAACGGAGGGGGGTATATATGGAGGGGGGGTGCTAGGGGGCTTGGGGAAGGGGGCACCGAGGCGGCGGCGGCTCCCGTGGCGAGGCCGGACTCCGGCGGGCGTGCTCCCGTGCGGGAAGAGGAAGCCGCGAGGCGGGCTCGGTTGGGCTCGGCCCAGCCGACGCGGGCGCAATTTTTTTTTATTTAAATGTTCCGCGGAAAATATTGCATAGAAAAATAAATAAAAATCAGAAAAATATGAAATAAATTTTCCCTGTCTAGTTAGAAAATCTAGAATAGGGTGAACATTTTTAAAACCAAAAATAAATATTTTGAAAAACATGCATATTTTTAAATGCAATAAAAATTGCAAATAAAATCCGATAAATTCCAAATAATGATTTTTAACATTTTTCCTCCAGTATTTCAATATTTTGGAGAAGTCATATTTTCTCCTCTCGTTTATTTATAAATTGAAATATTTTTCCGGACAGAAAAATAATTAAAATCCCAATCCTCGTTTGAAAAATCAAATAGGAAAATTCGAGAAAATCCCCAACTCTCTCCGAGGGTCCTTGAGTTGCTTAGGATTTATCGAGGATTTTATCAAAATGCAACAAAACATGATATGCAAATGATGATCTATGTATAACATTCCAAATTGAAAATTTGGGATGTTACAAACCTACCCCCCTTAAGATGAATCTCGCCCTCGAGATTCGGGTTGGCTAGAAAACAGGTGGGAGTGGTTTTTCCGTAGATCTTCCTCTCGCTCCCAGGTGGCCTCATCTTCTGTGTGGTGACTCCACTGAACTTTGCAAAACTTGATAACCTTGCTGCGGGTAACTCGGTTGGCATACTCGAGAATCTTCACTGGTTTCTCCTCATAGGTCAAATCACTTTCCAACTGAATCGCTTCCAGTGGCACAATATCTCTCAGCGGTATCTCAGCCATCTCTGCGTGGCACTTCTTCAACTGCGAAATGTGAAATACATCATGTACTTCAGACAATCCTTCGGGCAATTCCAGCTTGTAGGCAACTTCTCCCATACGTTCCAACACTCTGTATGGTCCAATAAAACGAGGCGCTAACTTTCCCTTAACTCCAAAGCGCTTTACTCCTCGAAGTGGTGATACTCGAAGATACACTCTGTCTCCAATTTCGTGAACTGTCTCCTTGCGTTTAGAATCAGCATAACTCTTCTGCCTGGACTAGGCTACCTTGAGCCTATCGCGAATCAACTTCACTTTCTGTTCAGACTCCTTAATCAAATCTGGTCCAAACAACTGACGATCTCCAACTTCGTCCCATAACAAAGGTGTTCTACACCTCCTTCCGTACAAAGCTTCGAAAGGGGCCATCTTCAAACTGGTTTGATAGCTGTTGTTATAAGAAAACTCCGCATATGGCAAATTGTCGTCCCAACTTGATCCATAATCTAGCGCACATGCTCTCAACATGTCCTCCAAAATCTGGTTGACTCTCTCGGTCTGTCCATCCGTCTGCGGGTGAAATGTTGTACTAAATTCCAGCCTGGTTCCCAATGTTTCATGTAACTGCTTCCAAAACTTCGAGGTAAATTGGGTTCCTCTGTCTGATACAATGGTCCTCGGAACTCCATGCAAACATACTATCCTGGTCATGTATATCTTTGCCAACTTAGCACTGGTGTAAGTGGTCTTCACTGGAATGAAATGAGCCACTTTCGTCAAACGGTCGACTACAACCCATATCGAGTCATAGCCTGAACGAGTCCTGGGTAATCCTGTGATAAAATCCATGCCTATTTTATCCCACTTCCATTCGGGTATCGGCAATGGTTGTAGCAATCCTGCTGGCTTCTGATGCTCTGCCTTCACTCTCTGACATACATCACAAACTGCTACAAACTCCGCAATATCCTTCTTCATTCCGGTCCACCAGAAAGTATTCTTCAAATCCAAATACATCTTGGTATTCCCTGGGTGAATCGAGTACGGTGAATCATGGGCTTCTTGCAAAATCAACTTCCTGATCTCCGGATCATTTGGTACATATACGCGGTCCTCGAACCATAAGGTATCGTGCTCATCCTCACGAAATCCCTTGGCCTTTCCTTTGCTCATCTTCTCCTTTATCTCTTCAATCTCCTTGTCTGTCTTCTGAGCTTCTCTGATCCTTTTCATCAAGGTAGACTGAATCTCCAATGTTGCTAAATAGCCTCTAGGGACTATCTCCAAGCTTAGCTCACGTAAGTCCTCGGCTAACTCCTGAGGTAACTCTCCTGTCATGAGGGTATTGACATGACTCTTGCGGCTCAACGCGTCTGCTACTACGTTAGCCTTTACGGGGTGATAATGTAATCTCATATCATAGTCTTTGATGAGCTCCAACCATCTCCTCTGTCTGAGGTTTAACTCCTGCTGCGTGAAAATGTACTTCAAACTCTTGTGATCCGTGTACACCTCACAATGGTTTCCGATGAGAAAATTTCTCCATGTCTTCAATGCATGCACCACGGCTGCTAATTCCAAATCATGCGTAGCATAATTCTTCTCATGGGGTTTAAGTTGTCGTGAAGCATACGAAACAACTCTTCCTTCCTGCATAAGCACTGCTCCAAGTCCTCGACGAGAAGCGTCGCAATAAACTTCATAGTCCTTGCGTTGATCTGGCAGAATCAACACGGGTGAGGTAACCAATCGTTTCTTCAACTCCTGGAAACTAGCTTCACATTCCTCAGTCCAATTAAATTTGGTGTCCTTCTTCAATAGCTCAGTCATGGGCTTAGCAATCCTTGAGAAATTCTCGATAAATCTCCGGTAGTATCCTGCGAGTCCAAGAAAACTCCGGATTTCTCCAACAGTAGTGGGTGATTCCCAACTTGTCACTGTGTCAACCTTGGCCGGGTCTACTGCTATTCCTTCTCCAGAAATAACATGTCCAAGGAATCCAACTTCCTTCAACCAAAACTCACATTTGCTGAACTTGGCATATAACTGATGTTCCCTGAGCTTCTCAAGTACCAATCGTAAATGCTCCTCATGCTATTCTTCATCCTTGGAAAATATTAAGATATCATCAATGAACACCACGACGAACTTATCCAAAAACTCCATAAACACTTTGTTCATCAGGTTCATGAAATAGGCCAGTGCGTTAGTCAGTACAAATGACATAACGGTATACTCATACAATCCATATCTGGTGGTAAATGCTGTCTTGGGTATATCCTGCTCTCGAATCTTTAACTGATGGTATCCTGATCGTAGATCGATCTTGGAAAATACTTTAGCTCCTTGCAGGCGGTCAAACAAATCATTGATCATCGGCAGTGGGTACTTGTTTTTGATGGTCACTTCATTCAGTCCTTGGTAATCAACAACCATCCTTAGTGATCCATCTTTCTTCTCTACTAGAAGTACTGGTGATCCCAAGGTGACGAACTTGGGCGAATATAGCCTTTATCCAGTAACTCCTTGATCCGCTTCTTAATTTCCTCCAAATCCTTTGCGGGCATCCTGTACGGTCTCTTAGATATTGGCCCTGTGCCTGGCAAAAGTTCAATCAAAAAGTCAATGTCTCTATCTGGTGGCATGCCTGGCAACTCTCCTAGAAATACATCCGAATAATCCTTCACCACTGCTACTTCCTCCTGTACAACTCCTGATAAGGAATTCACTTGAGTCCTCTTCGGCATATGCCTGGATACATACTTGATCCTTTTTCCTTCCGGGGTGGTAAGCAAAATAGTCTTGCTGGCACAATCGATGTTTCCTCCATACAACGATAGCCAATCCATTCCCAAAATCACATCCAAACCTTGCAATTCCAAAACAATGAGGTCTGTGGGGAAAACATGCCTTCCAATGGCCAACGGTATCTTAAAACATCCTTGGGTGGCCATATACTCTGCTCTTGGCGAGGTTACTAACATGGGGCTTTTGAGAACTTGGGTGGACATCTTAAACTTGTTTACGAATCCCCTCGATATGTATGAATGCGATGCACCAGTATCGAAAAGAACAGTTGCAGTAAATGACTTAACCAAAAATTTACCTATTACTGCATCAGGCTGGGCTTCAATCTCCTCCACGCTCACGTGGTTCACATGTCCTTTGTTGAACGGGTTCGGCTTCTTCCCAGAGCTTCCATTGCCATTTCCATTTTGGGCTTCGGGACAATCAGTTGCATAATGTCCCGTCTTCTGGCACTTGAAACAAGTAGATCTCTCTTGGTTGGGGTAGATGGGTTGGTGCGGTTCTGTCCGTTTCCTCCTCCATTCCCATTACCATTCTTGGAGCCATTATGGTTGTGCGAACTACCTCCTCCATGGGTATGCTGAAACTGTCCTCCCGGCTTCGGGGTAAATCGTGGCTTCTGCTGGGCTCCAGAAGTATACTTCCCTTGTCCATACTTCCTCTTGCGGTTTTCAATCTGTTGTTGCTTCCCTTCTATCATGAGAGCTCTATCTACCAGCTCTTGGTTGTTGTTGAAAGTTGCTACCATCAACTGCATACTCAGCTCATCATTCAATCCTTCCAGAAACTTCTCCTACTTGGCTGCATCCGTAGCAACATCATCTGGTGCATAACGTGCTAACTTACTGAAATATTCCACATACTGGCCTACGGTGCGTCCTCCTTGGCATAGGTTGCGAAACTCATGCTTCTTCATAGCCATAGCTCCTGCGGAAACATGAGCTGTACGGAAAGCTTGCTGAAACTGGTCCCATGTGACAGTGTCAATAGGGTGCGTGGCTGTATAATTCTCCCACCATGATGCTGCGGGTCCATCAAGCTGATGTGCGGCAAAACGCACTCTTTCCGCATCTGTGCATCCTGCAGTGGTCAACTCCCTTCCAACTTTGCGGAGCCAATCATCTGCTACAATCGGCTCGGTGCTACTGGAAAACACCGAAGGGTTTAGCCTTAAGAAACGGCTAAGTGGTCAACAGGTGGTGGTGGCGGTGGGTTGTTGTTGTTGTTGTTGCCTTGGTTCTGAACTAACACTTGCATCAGGGCATTCTGTTGCTGAATCAACTGGGTGATCTCTGGCGGGAAAACAAATCCGGTGTCGCGTCTCGGAGGCATCTGATAGGTTTAGAAAAGATGAGAATTAAGAATAGAATGAGGTCTAGAGAGAAAACACTACCCATATGCTCATGAGACAAATTCAATCAATATCACTCAATCAATCCAAACAAGGCAAAACAATCGATCTAACTAGCGTTACAAAGTGCTTGAACTATACTACTAGATGGGGGAAAACTACTACTGATATGGTAGTCTACTAAAAATTCTGATCCGTTGAAGACTCCATGATGTCTGCTCCAGCTTCATCAATCCATTCCTCTTCACTTGGTTCCGAGTCAGTGTCGTCGATGATGATGTAGTTATCCGGACAAGTGCATTCGTCGACTTCTGCTTTTGGCACTGGATTTCCCACGAATGTTCCAATCTTATTCTCCAGGTCGTCAATCTTCCCGACTAGTGCGTTGATTTCTTCCAAATAGTCTTCGCGTGTAGTCTTGAGTTCTTCTTGAAGTACCTTAATCTTTGTGAATGCCTTCTTCAGTTCTTCCTTGTCCGTGCATATCTGGTTCTCCTGGCGTCGAATATGCTGGTTCTGCTCCTGGATGAAAGCTGCAATTGATCCATCCTTCTTGGTCTTGATCATCTCCCATTGCGCGTCTCGACGTCCACAAATTTGATAAATCGTATCCTTAAGCTCCTGGTGGTAGACTTCTCCAATGCGTCCCATGGCGATGTGTGCGGCCATGCTCTTCCCTAAGCTCCAAGTTGGTGCTTCGAAAACCAATCTCATGGCACTAAACATCCTTCCTGGAATGATAACTTGAATCTTCCAGCTCTCCTCTTCAGGTAATGTAGCGTTGCAGGTTCCGGTGACGCTTGGTATTCCTATGTTCAAGTACTTGGTGACTTCCTTCAAGTGTCGACCAAACGGCGTGTCTTCATCTGGTTGCATGAACTTGCTCCTTGCATTCGCCATTCCTAAAAGAGTAGAAAGTGGAGAGGGGTCAGAAATGAGAAGAGAGAAGTTTTCTAGGGCTTAAGCTTAGTGGTCGTGTCCTATAGTCAGCGTGTGCTCTGATACAAACTTTGTAGCGACTAGACCTTAAATGGCCTGTGCTGCTGTGCACCAGTGTCATCCCTGGATCAGTAATGCTGACACGCACAGTACAAATGGAGGATTTATAACAGAGTAGCAATCACACACTTATTACATCGAATATCTCCAAAGAGATTAAGTATGATAAACATGGCTTAAGGCCATCTAATAACGATAACAGCGGAAGACTTGGAAGATAAGTGAGTCCATCAACTCCAGCGGCATCACTGAGTATAAGACCACGACCTAAGGCACCTTACTCATCGTCTGAAAAGTCTGCAACATGAAACGTTGCAGCCCGGAAATGGGTCAGCACATAGAATATGCTGGCAAAGCAACACATAGTGAAAAATGAACAATCATAATGCTATACTATATGCATATGTGGCTGGTAGAAAGCTCTATGGTTACAGTTTTTGCGAAAAGCCAATTTTATCCTACTACAGAGGAATAAATTTTATTTAACTATCATGGTGGTTGAAACAGTGAGAAGGTACCTCCAACTCAATCCCAATTAAGTAACATCATTAACCCAACAAAATTAATTATAAGTATCACTGTGATGAGATTCAAATGATAATCCAGGTACTAGATACTCAAGTTGTCCATAACCGGGGACACGGCTAATCATGATCAGTTTGTACACTCTGCAGAGGTTTGTGCACTTTACCCCACAAGACTCGATCGCCTCCGCTTGATTCTCGCACTGCATGTTGTTTGAGAAACGGATGACCGAGACACAGTCTTTCAGAAACAATCACTCTCTACTCTGGATGGACCGGTACACCTACTTTCCCCTACATCTGCTAGTCCACCTCTTCAAGAGATCCTGTAACCTACTCAGCTATGCTAGAGCCCATAATAGCTTGCGGCTGCACACGGAAGTTTCTAGCATGAATAATCTTATGATCCCTTTGAGCCTGGGTGGCGGTCCTTATACAAATAGACAACACTGGGTGCTCCAGGTGCCTCAATCCACCCAGATGTGAGTTTTAGTTGCCACCTTAAGTTGAACCATTATTAAACACTCACATCTGTCATGAATATCTCTCAAACCCAATCCACGTCTACGAGCATAGCATGGCAATAATAAAAGCAACGTAGAAGTAACTCCCAAGGGTTTGATAAGAAAACAGGTAATAGGTACTACCTCAACTACTTCCCAATACCCACAGTTTAATTAGATACTAATCATGCAATGTGTTTGAGGAAATAGATCTAATGCAATAAAACTGGGTATGAACGGGGTATGATCAAAGTGTTACTTGCCTTGCTGATGATCCGCAAAACCTAGCGATTCGAAGTAACAAGCGGCACACTCCGGGTACTCTATCGCAAACAAACAAACATACAATCAGTACTCAACTAATGCACAGGTAAAACTCGAAAGAAAGATCCAACCAGAAAGTTCAACTTAAGAACTCCGGTTTGCAAAAAGAATCAACTCGAAAGAAGCAACGAAAGTCAAACGGCGAAAGAAAGAAACTTCGTTTGCTAATCTGGATCTAGGTCAAATTTTACTGTAGCAAAAACTTGTTTGAGTAGATTAAACGGAAAGAGAATTTCGAGACGAAACTCTAGGCGCTTGAATCACCTGATTCCGATAAACGAGCGAAAAGTTAAACAGATTCGAAGTTTCGATCAGAAATCGAATCTGAGAAAATAACGAGAAAATCCGACAAAAATGAAAAACGGACGAACGGTTAAATAACGGACGTTCGTTAACAGAGAAAAACAGATGAACGCGTTCGTTAAAACGAACGGTTCGGTGAACGCTCGCGAAATAAGAAAACCGAAAAAAAAACCGATCTAGGGTTTTTTTTAAACAAAAGGTTTTTTTTCATAAAACCGGGCAATAGCAAAAACGGCTGGCGACGGCAGTACCTCGGCGGAACTCCGGCGAGGCTCCGGCGGACGGGGCTCGGGCAGCGGGGGTGCG
>NC_057799.1:207206537-207301574 GCF_018294505.1 Triticum aestivum
GAAGGTATTGTTTTGGGCCATAAAATTTCTGAAAGAGGTATTGAGGTGGACAAAGCTAAGGTGATGCAATTGAGAAAATGCCATGTCCTAAAGATATCAAAGGTATTCAAAGTTTTCTAGGTCATGCTGGTTTCTATAGGAGATTTATCAAAGACTTCTCTAAAATTTCTAGGCCCCTTACAAATCTTTTGCAAAAGGATGTTCCTTTTGTTTTTGGTGATGATTGTCTAGAAGCCTTTGAAACACTCAAGAAAGCCTTAATTTCTGCACCTATTGTTCAACCACCTGATTGGAACTTGCCTTTTGAAATTATGGTTGATGCTAGTGATTATGCTGTTGGTGTTGTCCTAGGACAAAGAGTTGATAAGAAACTAAATGTTATTCATTATGCTAGTAAAACTCTAGACAGTGCTCAACGAAATTATGCTACTACTGAAAAAGAATTTCTAGCAGTGGTGTTTGCTTGTGATAAATTTAGATCCTATATTATAGATTAAAAAGTAATTGTTCAAACCGATCATGCTGCTATTAAATATCTTATGGAAAATAAAGATGCTAAACCTAGGCTTATTGGATGGGTTCTCTTGCTACAAGAATTTGATTTCATATCACTGATAAAAAAGGAGTGGAGAACCCCGTAGCTGATAACTTGTCTAGGCTAGAGAATGTCCTTGATGACCCACTACCTATTGATGATAGTTTTCCTGATGAGCAGTTAGCTGCAATAAATGTTGCTCATAACACCCCTTGGTATGCTAACTATGCTAATTACATTGTTGCTAAATATTTACCACCTAGTTTCACATACCAACAAAAGAAAAAAAATCCTTCTATGATTTGAGGCATTACTTTTGGGATGACCCACATCTTTATAAAGAAGGAGTAGATGGTATTATTAGACGTTGTGTACCTGAGCATGAATAGGGACAAATCCTACGAAAATGTCACTCCGAAGCTTATGGAGGACATCATGCAGGAGACATAACTGCTCACAAGGTATTGCAATCCGGATTTTATTAGCCTACACTTTTCAAGGATGCTCGTAAGTTCGTGTCATCTTGTGATGAATGCCAAAGAATAGGTAATATCGGTAAGTGTCAAGAAATGGCTATGAATTATTCACTTGCCGTTGAACCATTTGATGTTTGGGGTTTTGATTACATGGGACCTTTTCCTTCCTCTAATGGGTATACACATATTTTGGTTGTTGTTGATTATGTTACTAAGTGGGTAGAAGCTATTCCAACTAGTAGTGCTGATCACAACACCTCTATTAAAATGCTTAAGGAAGTTATTTTCCCAAGGTTTGGAGTCCCTAGATATTTAATGACTCATGGTGGTTCACACTTTATTCATGGTGATTTTCGTAAAATGCTTGCCAAGTATGATGTTAACCATATAATTGCATCACCCTATCATCCTCAGTCTAGTGGTCAAGTTGAACTTAGTAATAGAGAAATAAAATTAATTTTGCAGAGGACTGTCAATAGGTCCCGGAAGAATTGGTCTAAGAAATTATTTGATGCACTTTGGGCTTATAGAACAACATATAAAAATCATATGGGTATGTCTCCTTATAAAATGGTTTATGGAAAAGCTTGTCATTTGCCTCTTCAGTTAGAACATAAAGCTTATTGGGCAATCAAAGAACTCAATTATGATTTCAAACTTGCCGGTGAAAACAGGTTATTTGATATTAGCTCATTAGATGAATAGAGAACCCAAGCTTATGAAAATGCCAATTTATTTAAATAAAAAGTTCAAAGATGGCATGATAAAAGAATCCAAAAGCGTGAGTTCAAAGTTGGAGAATATGTTCTTTTGTACAACTCTCATTTTAGATTCTTTGCAGGAAAACTCCTCTCCAAGTGGGAAGGACCCTATGTGATCGAGGAGGTTTATCGATCTGGAGCTATCAAAATAAATAATGCCAAAGGTACTAATCTGAAGGTTGTTAATGGGCAACGAATAGAACATTATATCTCAGGTATGCCCATTAATGTTGAAAGCAATATTATCCAAACTATGACACCGAAAGAACACATAAAAGAGACCTTCCGGAACACTCCAGAATCGTGAAAATGAGGAGGCATGTGATACCGTAAGTAAGCGGACTCCGAAAAGTCTGCAAAAATATTTTCTGTCCGTTTTGGAATATAATTTTTTTAGGAAAATAAGAAACAACCAAGAAGGTCACGCTGGTGGGAACAAGACACCAGGGCACGCCTAGCTGCCAGGCGCGCCCAGGTGGGTTGTGCCCACCTCGGGTACCTTCCGGACTCCGTTTTTCTCCCGTTTGCTTGTTTCCCAAGATAAAAAATCTTTATATACCCCCCCGAACCTATTGAACACCGTATCGCGGAGAAATCTTCTGTTTGCTTTTCCTTGCTGTTTTCTGATAGATCCCATCTACCATGGTCGCTTCAAGCTCCTCCAAGGACAAGTTCTTCAAGAACGTCATTAAGCCATATTTGCGGGAGGTGGTGCAGCACCCTCAGGTTATTCAGATGCATGAGGGTGTGCTTCACATCCATGGTGTGCAAGGTCCCAAGGGGAAGGGAACCGAGGAGTCCAGGCTTGAAGCTCTGGAGCAGGAGGTCTTCTGGTGTAAGGGGATGGTGGAGCGTGGACTCAATGCCAATCACCTCATGATCACGGACTTTACCCGTGATCTCAAGGTGGATGGCAAGTCCATGAAGGACATCGTCTTCACCCTCAATGAGCAAATCAACTTCCTCCAAAGCCAGATCTACGATCTCCAAAACCAAGTCTTTGAGTATGAGGTGAGGTTTAAAGGTATGAGTTTGGCTGCCAGTTGCAGGACTCGTGAGACTCATTCCTCCTCTTATGATGGTGGACATCTGCCATGGAAACCTAAGGACAAGATCGTTACTACTTCATCACCACCACCTCCTTCTTCATCACCAAAAGAAAATTGAGTATTGGGTATGGGCACTCCCCTTGGCTTTCGCCAAGCTTGGGGGAGGTGCCCCGGTATCGTATCACCTCCACTATCTTTTGCCATTACTTATCTTAGTTTGATCAATAGTTATCTTTTTCTTTAGATGAATAAAAGTTTAGTTCGATCCTTTCTTTTTGAGAGTTTGCTTAGTGATCTATCTTTGTAATCGTGTGCGAGATATATAATAAAGTTTAGTTTGAGTTTTTGCTTTCTTTACTTTCATGTTTCAATAAAAAGAGAGGAAATAAATGAAAAGATCATATTAATCTTATGGTAAGTAATGACACCACATAAGGAAAAGTATAAGTAGAAAATTTTATTGGAGATTGACAAATATAGCATTGGTCAATGATGCAATTCATGAAAGAATTAATAAGGGAAGAGAAGATTCACATACAAATACACTGTCCTGGAAATCTTTTGTGATTGTAAGCCCCCATCAAAATATTATATGCCAAAATTGTTGACGTTGGACAAGGAAGACAACGTAATGATTTATGTTAGTTCATATTCACATAGAAGTTATATTGTCATAGATCCTTCAACATGTGGTGCTTGCCCCCATCTTTGCTAGCAAAAAATTCCGCACCAAGTAGAGATACTACTTGTGCATCCAAAAACCCTTAAACCCCAAATCTTATTTTCAAGAGTCCACCATACCTACCTAAGGATTGAGCAAGATCCATCAAGTAAGTTGTCATAGGTGCAATAAGGCAATAAAAATTGCTTCTAAAAGTGTTAGATCATTTAGTGTAAGAGAAAATTGAGTGTTGTACGAACTTGTGATAGCAAAGAATAAAAGCAACAGACTGCATAATAAAGGTTGCTATCATAAGGGGCAATATAACGTGACGTTCTTTTGCACTAAGGGGTTGACCATACAAACAAAAAGCGCATGGCAATGTCGGCATTCTTGGAACGGGGGTACCCAGACTTGCTTGCCTGTGGCCCACGGCGTGGCTCCATCGACGGCCTGGTACGACCCGGCTTGAACATCAACAACTCAAGACCCTCACGAGGGGCCAAGCCTCACGAGGCGAACGACACCAAGACCTCCACGGGGGGCGGCCTCCCCAGGCTGGCTCCCGAGGAGCGGAGATATCTATGCAAGCCTCACCTCGCGAGGTTCAGATGACGTGAGCCGTGACGATCGCAGCCAGGCGGGCGCCAGCGGGCACAGTGTACCTGTTTCCTCCTTGGTGCTAAGGAGGCAAGCGCAGGCGCGGGGTCCCGAGGAATCAGCCAAAGGTTTCCATTCCCGTGCAACCAGACCAAGACCGCTAGGATGGCAGGATGGAGGTCATCGCCGAGCCCACCGCGGCGTCACCACCAGAGGCTTTTGCAGGCGAAGACCACTTTTGTCAGGATAGCATGTACTAGTTGTCTCCCTTCGAATTTGGCCGTTGTGGGATCCCTTCCCGCCTACATTTGGGAAGAGGACCAAGGCCCCTATAAATAGAGAAGCACCACCACCATAGTAGGGGACAGATCATTCAGATCACCCTCACACCCACCAGCTCATCGAGCACAAGAACACTCCTCCTCCTGAGGTTGTTCTCACACTGTACTAGTTCATCCTCAGCCGCTCGAGGCCAATCCACCACAAAGCAGGAGTAGGGTTTTACACCACAAGGTGGCCCGAACCTGGGTAAATTACTGTGTCTCTTTTCCATTCAGTTCGTCGAGCTAGGCTGTGAGATTAGCGCGTAGGCAGACTGGGAAGGATGAGTTCTTCACACGCACCCCAGAGTTCGAACCTCTCAAGGGCCCGCGGAACCCAAAATCCAACATTTGGCGCGCCAGGTAGGGGTGCGTCAGAGCCTCTCTTCCGCCGGTCGACTCGCCACTGCTCCACCGCTTCCATAGCTGACGCCCGTCGAGCCCGTGCTGAGCGTCGGGCCGCCCTCGCCACCCGCGTCGCCCAGACGGCGCCTGCGGGCGGGCCTCCCCGCTGTTCTCCATTGCCTGCCGCCAACGCCGCTACCGTCCCGGTGGGGCACGAACAGCAAGCTTTGTCGCTGCACCCCTTTATGCGGCGTGATGGGCGCACCGCCACCCCATCGCTGACTCCGGCTGGTTCGTCGTCCCATGCTCGTCGCGGCCCGACGGACGCGCAGGCTGCGCTGCTCATGGCACGTGAGCTCCTGCGCTACCGCCCCGTCGACGACCTCTACAAAGACTCGCTGGACCGCATCGCCGAGCTCGTCAGTACCGCCGGGGGCTCTCCTACACCATCTCTCTCGCTGCCTCGCTCGCCACCTGCTGCGAGTGACATGGCCCACGGAGCACCTCCTCCACCTCCCCATCAAGGCGTCACCCTTGGGCCGAGGCGCGAGGCCCCGCGGCGCGACCCGCCGCGCAGGACGCCGGCGCATCAGGAAGAAAGCTGCCAGGTGGTCCAGCGGCTGCAAGGAGAGGCGCGTGCGCTTCCAGCACCACCGCTTCAAGACCGCGCGCCGCCTGTGGGGGTGGCGCGCGAGCTCCAAGATCAAGCTCCACCTCCACGACGGGCGCCCGTGACCACAGCGGGTTGCGCGCCTTCACTCCGGAGCTACGCAGCATCGTCTGCCCGGGGAAGTTCAAGCCCGACCTGCCTCCACGCTACGATGGCACCCCCGACCCTGCTGAGTTCCTGCAGCTCTACGAGCTGAGCATCGAGGCGGCCAACGGCGACGAGAAGGTTATGGCGAACTGGTTTCCCATGGCCCTCAAGGATGGCGCGCGCTCGTGGCTCCTGAACCTTCCCGTGGGTATGCTCTCCTCCTGGGGCGAGATGTGCGAGCGTTTCGTTGCCCACTTCCAGGGCACTCGCGACCGCCCGCCGGCTGCGGGTGACCTGCTGCGCATCAAGCAGTAGACAGGCGAGACCTTGTAGAAGTACATCCAGTGCTTCAACAACATTCGTCTCAAGATCCCCAAGGTGTCGGATGAGGCCATCATCTCCGCGTTCACTGATGGCGTCCGCGACGTCAAGATGAAGGAGGAGCTCGCCATACACGAGGACCTGTGCACGACCCTGGAGATGTTTAACATGGCGACCAAGTGCGAGAGAGTTGAGGAAGGTCGCCTCTCCCTCCTCGAGATCCCGGAGGCTGATCTAGAGGACAAGAAAGCCAAGGCCAAGGACGTGAAGTGCAAGGGGCAGCCATGCTCACGGCCAAACCAGAGATGAAGTGCGGGTGCGATCACCCGAAATCTTCCAAGGGCAGCCGCCCATTCTACGTCTTCCACAACAGCCACAACACCAACGACTGTCAGGAGCTCAAGGCCATCCGCGACAGGTACCTCGGTCATCGCCCCGAGCGCAACGATCGAGGCTACGGCCGTGGAGGAGGCCGAAGTGGAGGACGCTGGGACGATCGCGACCCCCGCCAGGAGTGGCACGATCAGCCTCGTGAGGAACGCTGGTAGGGCCTGCCTCGCAACGGCCCCTGGAGGGATCAGCCTCGCGAGGACCGTCCTCAGGGAAACGCTGGTCTCCCTCCGCTGCCACCACCGTCAAGAAGGAATGACAACCACCACCAGGACGAGGGGGCTGGGGGCTTCCAGGAGCCTCGTGCCATCGCCTGCATCCTGGGCGGCGCTCAGGCCCCTGCCTCTCATCGCATCTTGAAGCATTTTGCCGTGAGGTGAACGCGGCCCTCCCCAAGCTCGAGGCTACGCGTCCGCTCAGGTGGTCCAAGTGCACCATCACCTTCAGCTCGTCCGACCAGCTCAAGTGCGCGGCAACTGCCGGTGCCCTCCCGATGCTCTGCTCACCCGTCATCAGCAACGTCCTCGTCACCAAGACCCTCGTCGATGGTGGTGCGGGGCTCAATGTTCTGTCCATCGAGACGTTCGACCGCCTCCAAGTGCCCTATGACCAGCTGCAGCCCACCAAGCCCTTCTGCAAGCGTGACAACTACCGCACAGAGCTCATCGACTTTGACGTTGTCGACATCCGTCTTCCTTACAACGCCATCCTTGGGTATCCGGCCCTGGCCAAGTTCATGGCAGTGACTCATCATGGTTACAATGTCCTCAAGATGCCAGGGAGCCGCGACGTCATCATGGTCGCCTGCGAGGAGAAGGACGCAGTGTGCACTCTCGAGCGCGCCTACCAGGCTGCGGCAGTCGAGAACCCAGACGATGAAGGTGCCACCTACCATCCTGAGGCTGTCCCCAACAAGAAGAAGCAGCTGCTCCACCAAGAACCTCAGGGGAGCGGTGTGTCCAGCAGCACCACCTCAAGACCTGCGTCCACGGATGGGGCACCTCCCTCTCTCGCATAGGAAGTCGCGCCCGGTGCCCCTCTCAGGCTGGGCTCGGGGGCTCTCCTCTGGAGGGCCTCTGACCTAGCCAACGTCACGAGGGAGGTGCTCGGGCACCACGTGGAGGCGTGCTTCAGCGCGCGCTTCCGCCAGGAGGGCACAAGGCACGGGGTGCCAGGTGCTCAGGAGTTCATCACCCGGGAAGCCGAGGAGCTTCAACATGCGAGAGCTATATGGGGCGACCGTCGCCCACCACCCGGCGTGGCTCCTTGTCCTGGCGAGGACAGCGAGCTACGCGCCTGCGTCAACATCCCGGGACTCAACAAGGTCGCCTCTCAGCGGCTCTTCTCACCGTCCCGCGTCGGCCGGTGCGAGGGTCCACCTCACAGCTATGTTCGCATGCCTTTTGGCTTGCCGAACATGGCTGTTACGTTCCAGCGCCACATGCGGAGCGTCCTGGTGGATCAGGAGGCCAGGCACAAGGCGGTCCTGACGGAAATGGCGACGGTTCTTCACAAACCTCCTGGGCCTCCGGAGCCTCCTGAGGTTCAGGACCTAGGTGGCTCATGAGGAGTGACTTCTTCAGCACGCGTCTTCAGCTACTCCAACACTTCTTCAGCAACGGTGCCAGGTGATATCTTTTGGTTTGTTCAGTTGGGGGCGCCCCGGGCTACATTATCCCCAGATCGCATGGGCCCATCCCTTCGGCATGTATCCTTCTTGCGTCTTTCGATTTGTTTAGTTGGGGGCACCCCTTGGGCTGCATCATCCCCAAGCCGCATGGGTCTGTCCCTGTGGCATGTATCATTTTTTGCATCTATCAGAGCTGGCTTACCTCCTTCCATGACTTGCTTTATGATTATCACCTGCTTGCCTGATGTCTTATCGCCCTTCGTGGCCTCCTGCGCTGCTGACCGGCCTCTTGCTCATCCCGCAACGGGGGCTACACATGCTGGCATGGCGCTTGTGCTCGGGTCCGTCTCTGCAACGCTGACAAATCTGAGAGATCGAGCTCTGGCTCGTGGCCCGCCCCGCGCACGTCACCTCACCAGATCCTTAGTGCCTCCGTCTTCTTGCGGAAAGATTATCGACAAGAGAGAAAGCACGCTTACGAATTATGCCCGCTTCTTCGACTAACCCACAGGAATCCCCGAGTTTGGTTGCAGGCGGCCCTGCCGGCCGTCCCTTTTTTCACGCAATTCGCTTGCACATTAAAGGGGGGCTCCTGGGCATCGTGACTCAGCAGCTCTTATGGACTCTCCAGCCCTCACCCCTGGCCTTGACCACGGCATCGCGACCTGGCATACCAGCGGCGGCTGAGCCTCGCTTGAGGGTCGGGACCCAAGGACGTAGAGCACTTAGATGAGCGGGAAAGGGAAGGCCGGCGGGATCCCTACCTGGAAGCATCACCACTAAGACACAACCAGGCGCTACGCAAAGGAATCAGCTCAGGCTTGCTAAAGATAAGTCACCCGTACATGTCAGCGTGAACCTCACCGTCCGATGTTTTCCACTCCCGCAATCTCGCTCCGGCAATGCTACTTCCCTTTTCGGCCTCCAAGGAGCTGCTTGCACGCCAAAGGGGACCTCTTGAGCATCGCGCCTTAGGAGGTCTTACCGGACCTCGGGCCGCTCACCTCTTGGCCTTGACCACGGCATCGCGACCTGGCATACCAGCGACGGCCGAAGCCTGCCTAGGGACTGGGACCTGCCGACGTACAGCGCAAAGCTACCGCAAGAACAAAAAGGGGGAATGATGCCGAAGCGATATACATAGTTGCAACCTTATACTATGAGTAATAAACATTGGAGCAAAAGCATTACAGTTTTTTACATACCCCCACGGGGTTTGTCATGATTTCGTGCAGGGAAACAAAAGAAGGAAGCTTCAAGGAACCCCGGCCGCTGGGCATCACCGACAACGCCGAGTAGACGCCGCTGCCGTGCTCCGGGCACGGCGATAGCTCGATGGCACGTAGTTGTCGTCACTCGACTCCGGAGAATCGCTAGGCTCAGGAGTGTCGCTGGACTCCCAGGAGTCGTCGTTGCTGCTGGATGAGCTGTCGGCGAGACCGGAGGCGGGCTTGACGCCCGCAGTCGCGCCACGCAGGCTGCTTCCCCCGGGGCAACACTCCAGGCGACGGCCCTCCTCGTCAAAGACCTTGAAGAACAATGTGGAGGCGCCATCATACTCGAAGTGGATGGCAAGGGCCCCCTCCGCACGGCAGGGACGGGCGACCTTGCCCCATCCTCGGGTCATGAAGATTTTGCCCGGGGGGACGACCTCGACCTCCGCCCCCGTGGCCAGCCTGCAGCACCCGGCGTGCTGCAGCCACAGCTCAAGTGGCCCTCTTGGCGGCATCTCCTTGGTAAAGAACCACGGGAACTGGATCCACGTGCGTGGTGGTAGTGCCGCCCACATCACGAACTCGCGTGAAGTGCCCTCAGTGTGGGTTCGCGGGCCGGCTGACCGTGCAACCTTAGCTTGGCCACCGTGGTCGCGGCCTGCGCGGCGCTGGGCGCTGCCGCCCTCTCCGGAGCCCTGCGTGTGGGCATACAAAGGGAGCGGGAAGCCAGGCGGAGGCCGCTCGTACTAGGTCGTGTCACCTCCGGCCTTTTGCCGGCATCGCGAGGGCGGCTGAGCCTTTTCTTCGGCGGGAGCGGCCCCGGCTCCTCCCGGGGGGTTTTTCCTTTCTCCGCTGCAGAGAATCTCCTGATTAGCGCCATGGATACTGCAGCGAGGCGATGGGACAAGCAGGAAGAAGAAGCGGGTGGTGAGAAGATGGAGATGAGTGAAGAGGGCTCTGTCCCTCTCCTCATTTATAGCCAGAGGGAGGCCAACCGCCGGCCTCCATGATCGCACGCAATGATGGTTTTCTCTGCATGCAACAGGGTCTCATCAAGTCGAACGATTACCGAGGTAGCGTGGGGAAGCGGAGACGCCCACGTCCCATCAATCGCCACACGTCGACCAAGGCCGCCGGCGGTTAGGGCCCGCGGCGCTCCGCACTTGCCCTTTGGCTTTGCCTCGAAGCCAAGTTCGAGCGTGCCTTGGGCCCGGGGGCTAATGTCAGCATTCTGGGAATGGGGGGTACCCAGACTTGACTGCCTGCGGCCCACGGCGTGGCTCCATCAAAAGCCTGGTATGGCGCAGCTTCAACATCAACAACTCAAGACACTCGCGAGGCGGACGACACCAAGACCTCCACGGGGGGCGGTCTTCCCAGGCTGGCTCCCGAGGAGCGGAGATATATATGCAAGCCTCACCTCGCGAGGTTCAGATGACGTGAGCCGTGATGACCACGGCCAGGCGGGCGCCAGCAGGCGTAGTGTACCAGTTTCCTCTTTGGTGCTAAGGAGGCAAGCGCAGGCGCGGGGTCCCGAGGAATCAGCCAAAGGTTTCCATTCCCATGCAACAAGACCAAGACCGCCAGGACGGCAGGATGGAGGTCATCGCCGAGCCCACCGCGACGTCACCACCAGAGGCTTTTGCAGGCGAAGACCACTTTTGTCGGGATAGCATGTACTAGTTGTCTCCCTTCGAATTTGGCCGTTGTGGGGTCCCTTCCCGCCTACATTTGGGAAGAGGACCAAGGCCCCTATAAATAGAGCACCATCACCACCATAGTAGGGGACGGATCATTCAGATCACCCTCATACCCACCAGCTCGTCGAGCACAAGAACACTCCTCCTGCTGAGGTTGTTCACCCACTATACTAGTTCATCCTCAGCCCCTCGAGGCCAATCCACCACAAAGCAGTAGTAGGGTTTTACACCGCAAGGTGGCCCGAACCTGGGTAAACTGCCGTGTCTCTTTTCCATTCAGTTCGTCAAGCTAGGCCGTGAGATTAGCGTGTAGGCATACTAGGGAGGACGAGTTCTTCGCACACACCCCAGAGTTCGAACCTCTCAAGGGTCTGTGGAACCCAAAATCCGACAGGTAACCTCTGATTCCCTCTGCGAAGGGCCTATCTTTTAATTTTATTTATTGACTTTCATGCAAGAGTCAAAGTTTTTCTCTCTATTCCTTTTTATTTTTCTCTTTTGGCAAGCATCATGTGGTGAGGAAAGATCTAGGCACATATGTCCTGTTGGATATGGGTAGCATGAGTTATTATTGTTGACATCACCCTTGAGGTGAATACGTTGGGAGGCAAAATTATAAGCCCCTATCTTTCTATGTGTCCGGTTGAAACGTTTTGCTCATGTGTACGTGGTGAGTTTTAGCAATCATAGAAGACTATATGATGGTTGAGTATGTGGACTTGCCTAAAGGCTCCAATACATGACCCTTCCTGAAAAGATGATGAATTGTAGTTGCAAAGTTGACTGAGAACATAGTTTGTTAGTTTCCAATAGAGTTTATGCTTTATACTTTGATATTGTGATGAATTGTTACTTATTCATGAGAAGTCTATGATAAAAGTTTAATGATAAAAGTTTTATGTTAAAGTTTCTTGCTGTTATAATAATTCACATGATGCTTCTATGTCTGTATTTTGTTTTATCGACACCTCTCTCTCTAAGCATGTGGACATGTTTTTCGATTTCGGTTTTCGCTTGAGGACTAGTGAGGTCTAAGCTTGGGGGAGTTGATACGTCCATTTTGCATCATGTTTTCTTACTGTTATTTATAATGTTTTTATGCATAATAATGCTTTTTGGAGTAATTCTAATGCCCTTTCTCTCATAGTATGCAAGGTTCACAAAAAGAGGGAGAATTCCGGCTGCTGGAAATCTGGACCTGAAAAAGCTACGCAGGCTACCTATTCTGCACAACTCCAAATGAGCTGAAACTTCACGAGGATTTTTTATGGAATAAATAAGAAATACTGGAGCAAATAACCACTGGAGGGGGGCCACTTGGTGAGCACAAGATACCAGGGCGCGCCTGGCCCCCCAGGCGCGCCCTGGTGGGTTGTGCTCAGCCTAGCCCACCTCCGATGCCCATCTTCTGGTATATAAGTCATTTTGACCTAAAAAAATAAGGAGAGGACTTTCAGGATGGAGCGCCGCCGTCTCGAGGCGGAACTTGGGTAGGAGCACTTTTGCCCTCCGGCGGAGTGATTCCGCCGGGGGAACTTCCCTCCCGGAGGGGGAAATCATCGTCAACATCATCACCAACAACTCTCCCATCTTGGCGTAGGCAAGCTCCATCAACATCTTCAACAACACCATCTGTGTTCAATCTGTGTACCGGAACTATAGATTGGTGCTTGTGGGTGACTGATAGTGTTGATTACATCTTGTAGTTGATTACTGTATGGTTTATTTGGTGGAAGATTATATGTTCATATCCAATATGCTATTTAATACCCCTCTGATCTTGAGCATGATTATCATTTGTGAGTAGTTACTTTTGTTCTTGAGGTCACGGGAGAAATCGTGTTGCAAGTAATCATGTGAACTTGATATGTGTTCGATTTGATAGTATGTATGTTGTGATTCCCTTAGTGGTGTCATGTGAACGTCGACTACATGAAACTTCACCATATTTGGGCCTAAGGGAATGCATTATGGATTAGTTATTAGATGATGGGTTGCGAGAGTGACAGAAGCTAAAACCCTAGTTTATGCGCTATTCCATAAGGGACCGATTGGATCCAGAAGTTTAATCTATGGTTAGAATCTATTCTTAATACTTTTCTTGTAGTCGGATGCTTGCGAGGGGGTTAATCATAAGTTGGAGGTTTGTTCAAGTAAGAACAGCACCTAAGCACCGGTCCACCCACATATCAAATTATCAAAGTTGCGAACATGAATCGAACCAACATGATGAAAGTGACTAGATGAAATTCCTGTGTACCCTCAAGAACGCTTTGCTTATTATAAGAGACCATTTTGGCCTGTCCTTTGCCTCAAAAGGATTGGGCTATCTTGCTGCACTTTTGTTACTACTATTGTTACTTGCTCGTTACAAATTATCTTGCTATCAAACTACTCTGTTACTTATAATTTCAGCACTTGCCGACATTACCTTGCCGAGAACCACTTGTCATTTCCTTCTGCTCCTCGTTGGGTTCGACACTCTTACTTATCGAAAAGGCTACAATTGATCCCATATACTTGTGGGTCATCAGTCTCCAATGTATCTATAATTTATGAAGTATTCATGCCATGTTTACAACAATTTTATATGGTTTTGGTATGATTTGCATGGAACTAATCTGGACTAACGCTGTTTTCAGCAGAACTACTGCGGTGTTGTTTTTTTTTTGTGCAGAAATAAAAGTTCTCCAAATGAGTTGAAACTTTTTGACGATTTTTTTGGAACAAAAGGGACCCCCGAAGCTTCGTGGGAGGGCCAGAAGAGCCACAAGGAGGGCACAAGCCACCAGGGCACGCCTGATGGGCCCGGCTTGCCCAGGTGGGTTGTGCTCACCTCGAGGCCCATCTTCGCGTGAAACCATCAGAAATAACCCTAGATGACAAGTTTTGCCCCTGCAAGCCTCTGTAGCCACGAAAAATCAATATAGACCCGTTTCAACACCCTGCCGGAGGGGGAAATCATCATCGGTGGCCATCTTCATCATCCCAACTACCACCGTGATGAGGAGGGAGTAGTCCACCCTCGGGGCTAAGGGTTTGTAATAGTAGCTAGGTGTTTAATCTCTCTCTCTCATGTTCTTGACGGCACGATCTTGATGTATCGCGGGCTGTGTTAATATAGTTTGATCATATGGTGTTTTCCCCTCTCTATCTTGTTGTGATGAATTGAGTTTTCCCTTTGAGATTTCGTTCTTATCAGATTGAATACTTTTATAGATTTGAGAGCACTTGATGTATGTCTTGCATATGAATACCCGTGGTGACAATGGGGTATTATATTGATTCACTTGATATGTGTTTTGGCACTCAACTCGCGGATTCCCAAGGTGACATTGGGGTAATCTATGCATAGGGGTTGATGCACGTTCTCGTCTTTGTTTCTCCGGTAGAAATCTTGGGGCACTCTTTGAGGTTCTTTGTGTTGGATTGAGTATTATTAATCTGAAATTGTTTATGCATATCGTATAATCAACTCACGGATACTCGCGGTGACATTGAAGTATCTAGGTGACATAAGAGTTGGTTGATGTGTATCATATGGTGTTATTTTAGTACAAACTCTTGGATAGATCGATCGGAAAGAATAGCTTGGTGTTATTTTAGTACAAACTCTAGGATAGATTGACCGGAAAGAATAGCTTTGAGGTGGTTTCGTACCCTACAAACAATTTCTTCTTATGTTCTCCGCTAGATAAGAACATTGGAGTGATTCTTCATCGCACGTTGAGGGATTGTTATATGATCCAATTATATTAGCATTGTTGAGAGATTGCACTAGTGAATGTATGGACCCTAGGCATCATTTTCAAGCATTGGAATACCGTTTGTGCTCACTTTTGTTGCTTGCTACCTTGCTGTTTATTATTGTTCCTATTACAAAAATGAATATCTACTATCATTACTACACATGTATCACCATCTCTTCGCCGAACTAGTGCACCTATACAAATTACCATTGTATTTGGTGTGTTGGGGACACAAGAGACTTTTTATTATTTGGTTGCAAGGTTATTTTGAGAGAGACCATCTTCATCCTACGCCTCCCATGGATAGATAAACCTTAGGTCATTCACTTGAGGGAAAATTGCTACTGTCCTACAAAACGCTGCGCTTGGAGGCCCAACACGAGTCTACAAGAATAAAGTTGTGTAGTAGACATCAGCATGTCATGCACATGCATTTGTATGTGTTGCATGCACATGAACCTCTCCTTGTTTTCACACGACGTTGTCGTTGTCATCCTCCGGGACGCCGTTGTTGAAGTCTTCAAGGCAGCACAAAATGTTCTTCGCTTGGAAATCAAACATCCTGTCGTCACGCGATTGATGGGCGGGGCGCGGGAGGACGACAACTCGCGGCGCTGTGAGGTAGCGGTCGACAGCGGCGTCAGATGCCGTTGGCCGGGATGCGCGCACGGTCACGGGCGCAGCTGGTGCAGGCAAACGCACGGGGACCGGCACCACGGTGGGTGCAGGGGCGTGCACGGGCACGGGCACGGGCGCTGGCATGTATACAAGCTCGTGCGGGTCCGCGGATACCTCGCTGACGCCCGCGGCTTCCAGCTCTACGATAGTGCTCGGTGACCAGACCGTCAATGCTACGGGGATGGTCGCTGGCACGGGCGCGGGAATGGGAGCTGGGACGGGCGCAGGGGCAGCAACAACCACGGCCAGCTCGTTTAGGGCCATGTCCATGAGGCCCCATTCCACCTTATTTTCTATCTCGTCCGGCTCGGAGTCGACTTCACCAAACTGGAAGACTAGTGGCAGATGATCCTTCTGCACCATGGCGTTGGTGGAGGTCTGCGGGAGGGGAATGGGAGGCGAATAGTAAGGCCACCCGTATTAAACAGCGGCTCGGGATTCATGGAGAGGACGCGAGCAAGGCGGGCGGCCATGGAAGTCAAAGGGATCGCTTCCAAGTGAGCCTGTGTAGCGTACAGCTCCCATGCTTCCCGATGAGCCTATGTATTGGAGGACAGCTTGCACACCTCTCGGTCAGCCTATGCAGCGGACTGCGCGCGCACGCCTCCCGTCTACTCAAGCAGCTGTCTGCATGGAACTTCCTAGCCATTAAAAGTGTGACGCATGGCGTCACATGAATGGTTAATAGAACGCACACGATTTAAATTATACAAACATTCGAGATGTTAAAGTGGCAGCTATTTTTTTTTCAAAATGCCTTTCTTGGTTGTTATTCGAGGACGCCTTCTCTCAAAATGAACACGAAAAATACCACAACATGTTGGGTGCCATTCCATGATAGCATGCCAAGTTTCATGAATTTTAGACGAGTTTTGGATTTACTAGAATTTAGAAACAAAATATCTCAACATTTTGCCGGCAAGCAACAGTGCCCTGGTGTTTGAAATTCATTCCCATTTCTTACATGGGACCTAAGCATGCACCCAAGGACACACATTTGATTTTTCAACCCATTTTTCTACACTGGAGCATGTGCATGTAGTTCAAATTTGAATTATGCACACAAAATGCCTAAAAAACTCAGTTAATGTATAAAAATGTCCAAATGACCCTGAAATTGCAAATGTTAACACGACACTCGTGTTGCTCTATGTTGCCACTAGGAAAAAAATTGAAAATAGGAAGAGGCAACGGATATCGTTCCATCCACCAAGGAGGCACAATCCCTACAGGAACCATGAGGTTTGTTGTCAGAAGCTCTGGTATGTGAGAAGCTTATTCCCAAACCTGCCCCAAATGAGATAAATTATTTACCACAGCATGTTGACACCGTTCCATGATAGCATGCCAAGTTTCATGAATTTCAGACGAGTTTTGGATTCACTAGAATTTTAAAACCATGTATCTCAATGTCTGCGACTGAGCGATGGTGGCAAGGTGTTTGATATTCATTCCCATTTCTTGCATGTGACCTAAGCATGCAACCAAGGACACATATTTGATTTTTCAACCAATTTATATGCACTGGAGCATGTGCCTGTTGTTCAAATTTGAATTATGCACATAAATGCATAGAAAACTCAGTTAATGTATAAAAATATCCAAACGAACCCCAAAAAATTTCCAAAATGTAACACAACACTCCTCTTGTTCTATGTTGACACTAGAAAAAAATTGAAAGCAAGAAAATGCAACGGATATCGTTTCGTCCACAAAGGTGAAACGTTCCCTACTGAAACCATCAGGCTTGTTGTGAGAAGCTCTACTTTGTGAGAAGCCTATACCCAAACCTGCCCCAAATGGGACAATATCTTTACCACTGCATGTTGATGCCGTTCCATGATATCATGTCAAATTTCATTAATTTCAGACGAGTTTTTGATTTAATAGAATTTTAAAACCATGTATCTCAATGTTAGCGGCCGAGCGACAGTGTGAAGGTGTTTGAAATTCGTTCTCATTTCTTGCATGTGACCTAAGCATGCAACCAAGGACACACATTTGATCTTTCAACCCATTTTTATGCACTGGAGCATGTGCCTATAGTTCAAATTTGAATTATGCACATAAATGCCTAGAAAGCTCAGTTAAAATATAAAAATGTCCAAACGAACCCTGAAAAATTCCAAATTTAACACGACACTCCTGTTGTTCTATGTTGACACCAGAAAAAAATTTGAAAGCAAGAAGAGGCGACGAATATCGTTTTGTCCATAAAGGTGACACGTTTCCCTACTGGAACCATGGGGATTCTTGTGAGAAGCTCTGGTTTGTGAGAAGCTTATCCCAAAACCTGCCCCAAATGGGACAATTTTTTACCCCAGCATGTCGATGCCATTCCATGATAGCATGCCAAGGTTCATGAATTTCAGACGAGTTTTGGATTTACTAGAATTAGGAAAGCAAGTATCTCAATGTTTGCGAGCGAGCCATGGTGCCGTGGTGCTTGAAATTCATCCCCATTCTTGCATGGGACATAAGCATCAACCCATGGACACATATATGATTTTACAACCCATTTTGGTGCACCGGAGCATGTGCATGTAGTTTAATTTTGTTGTGCACCTGAAATGCCTAGAAAACCAAGTTAATGCATAAAAATGTCTGAATGATCCCTGCATAATTCCAATTTTTTTACGACACACCTATAGTTGCATGTTCACTTCACATAAAAGTTCTAGCAATTCAAACACCCTCCTTTGCCGTTGTGACCCCATTATGTATTTCAAATCAAGACAAAAAATCAAGTAGATCGTACACATTTTATTATCACCAACCGTGTGAGATGCAGTACAAAATTTCTTGGAGCACCGTTGGAGTATAGTACGCATATGGCTTACGCGAGAAGGTGTGTCGGCTACAGTCCACAGCCGACGTGTCAAGCACACTAGCTCGCTCCCCAAATACCATTTCACTGTTCAATCATCGCCGGTGAAAGATGGGGACATGGACCCGCGTTGTGAGGGCAACTTTGGCGGCTCACTCCGGCGAGAGCGCGGCCGCAGCCGCCATGTGCGTCCTAACAAGTTGCGTGAGTGCGGCCGCAATCTGCGACCGGGCGGCCAAGGCAGCCCAAACAGCCGCTATTGCTTCTCAGGTGGCGGCAGCAATATTCGCCTCGGGGATATCAACTTGCGAGAGCGGCACAGTAGCTGTCTGTTTCGCAGTGGTGGCCTTAGCCCCGATGTAGGCCGCACACTCCCAGCTCATGGCAATCACCGCACAAATCGAAGAAGCTTCTCCGACAACGGTCGGCAACCCACGGCCAAAGAGTTGGCAATCGCCGACAGTGTTCGAGCGGCCGTCCGTTCTTTCGCGGCATACCTTGCCACGACGGAGCCTACCCAAGCCCAGATCGCGGCCCCCCATGCCCAGCTCGTGGCGGCCTATTCCAAAGAGATGGCAGACGCGGATGGTGAGATGCTTGCTGAGTATGGTGCGATTGATGCCATGGAGCCCCATCCTTAGGAGATCGTCGGGCGCGAGCTGGACACGGAGGAGGCGGTGGAGATCGACGAGCAACAGCCGCAGTGTTAGTCTTTGTTCAATTTAGAGCACCGGTCTTTAATTTGTTAGACTAATGTTTAGGTCAGCTAGCTTTGTTTAATTGCTGAACTTTCTCGATTAAGATGTGTGGGTGTGTTGTAGGCTCCTTTGTGTACCCAAATTATGCAATGACGTGGATGACCACTGTAACCAGGGATATTCGAACCAAAATTTCCACGTTCAAACTCAACATGGGGTCAGCTATATGAATCGTTTGTGATGTTCACATATCGTACACAGCGCTGACTAAGGGACCGTGTCTGATGCCACTTTGCGCGCCAGTTTTTTTGTTGCACCGATCCAAATTTTTGGCTTCCGCGGAAATATCTACCTCCCCGCCCCCTCCCCCTTACCAAAAGCCACATTTCCCCTGTTTCCTCTTTCCTTTCCAAGTTTAAACCTTCACTCCTTGCTTGTTGTGCCGCCTCCTCGCCGACGACCCTCCTTCACGCTGCTTGGCCTCGTCAATCCAGGCAGGTAATCCTCACCTGACCCCCATCCTCCTCCTCTTTCCACATCCCACATGACCCGACCGTCGACGCGACACCTTCCACCCAAATCATCAACCCCTCCCCCAAATAAGCACCGCCATAAGCCTTGGTGCATGCAGTATAGCCAGGAGCTCAAGGAGCATTTGGCGACTGAGAAGCAAATCGCGGCCGCACGCGCAGATGAGGTCGCGATGGCTGCCATTCATGCCAACCCCCTGATCTTGGAGGAGCACCTCGCCGCCGAGGCCATTGTCAACGCCTTGTGCGCCGACGCTGCGACACGCTTGGCTGCTTTAAACGACAGTTCGTGGCGTTTTCTCGAGGCCACCGTCGGTGCCTTCGACGAAGACTATGAGGTGTTTTCTCAGCGTGCCCATGCTTACCTCAACTCGAGAGCCAGGTTGGTGCCCGGAGCGGCTCAGGCAACTCACCACTACGAGGAGGGCACCCACGATGTGGAGGCCTCGCCCTCTTCCATGTCCAAGGAGCCAATCATCATCGTTATCTCTGACGATGAGGAGTAGCTTGTCTTATTATCTCACTATAAGGACCTATGTTCAGTTTGCTAGCTACGCCGGTTAAGCATGCTCGGTTTACCCGTTGCATGTGCTGCTCCTGCCTTTCCTTAACAAATTCTAGTGAATTGTCCTATCTACTTTTACCATGCAATCTATTGCTCTAGTGTATATGTTCTATATGTCATGCAATATGGTGCTCGCTTATTAACTGTTTGGTTAACTTGTTGTCGTGTTCAGTTAACTGTTTGGTTCAATTCTGCAATGTATTGTTCAACTCTTCAGGGTGCAATTTTGTATTGTCTTCCATGTGAGAAATAAATCAAATTTATCTATACAAAATACATGAGAAACAAATACAATTGCTACATTTCCAAGTTGTCAAGCATGCTTGGTTTGGTTCACTGTCCGATCTTCTAGTATGTTATATATTGTGCAATGTGGTGGTTAGTTAACATTTGGTTCATTTGTTGTGGTGTTTAGTTAACTGTTTGGTTCAATTCTGCAATGCGATGTTCAATTATTGTGGGTGCATTTTATTATTGTATACCATGTGATAAATAAATCGAATTTGGCTGTACTAAATACATGAGAATCAAATACAATTGCTATATTTCCAAGTTTTAAGCATGCTTGGTTTGGTTAACTGTCTGATCTTCTATTAGGAGTATGTTATATTGTGCAATGTGGTGCTCAGTTAATGTTTGGTTTATTTATTGTGGTGTTTAGTTAACTGCTTGGTTCATCTGCAATGCGATGTCCAATTGTCGTGGGTAGAATTTTATATTGTTGTGCATGTAGGAATAAATCGAATTTTGGTTGCACTTAATACATGAGAAACATATACAATTGCTATATTTCCTAGTTCTTAATCATGCTTGGTTTGGATAAATGGGTTTTCCATGTGGCTCAAATAATCTGCAATGTGCTTATTTTTCATCAACATTTTTTACTGATGGCATGCCAACCCTCACTTAACCTGATCACTAACTACCTTATATGTGTTGCAGGGAAACAATGGGAAGCACCGAGGTTTACAATCGAGGTTTGCACATGCATGGTACTTTGTCTAATAGCACATTATTGTGCAATTGCAGGAACCATTCTAATATTTAGGTTTTTAACAATTTGGTCTTGCACATGTAGGTCCTGCTGTCATAGGTTTTGACCCACTGTTCGACCCTTTTTGCATATGGGGAAATGAGTTGTCCATGAATATCAGCCAAGCCATAAACTCCGAAAGATTGTTAGGATAAACAAATCAGCGACAAAAAACAACAAGATCTTTGTCTGCACAATGAAGAAGACATCAGTTCACTACAGGATGGTACTAACTATTGTACCTTGTCTTTTTTATTCCTTTGCCCCATTTCCAATCTAGAGAAGATATTTATGCACATCCTTGTTTTCAGGCCTTTCCACAGCAGTTCACTGATGATTACCTCTCAAACCACTTGTATGGTCAGGAGGTGAGGAAGGTATTCATACAACACCCACGGTTCAATATTGAAGTCTTCCCGAAGAGGATGAAGGATGGACGACCAATCATCCACAGGCACTGGCCTAAAGTTGCAAAGGCCTTCAACATCAATGAAGGCTCAATATTTGCTTTCTGCTTCAGCAGTTTTCCAGATGAGATTCATCAGTCTATGTACCATCTATGTTGCTAATTTCGAAAGGTTATAGATGTTGCATGTGAAACTTGGTGCTGTTGCAGTTGTGTAATGGGGTAGCTGAGTGCTGAAGCTATATGATGTTGTACTCTGATGTATTTCAGTTATGAAATAGTGCTTCCTTAATACGAAAATAAAATATATTGTGTGCTTAATATGAAATGTCAATTAGATTAATAAGTGGATTATTAATAATAGGACAATTAGCCTACTAATGGCCAATTAGCCTGCTAATTGGGGTTTTCTATAGCAAACGGTTATTGAGAAAACACCGTGGGCGATGACCTCAGACAACACACACAGTTTCTAGGAATAAAGCGTGTTGGATCAATGAACAATCACACATGACTTCCTCTTGAAAACTGTTTGTGTTAGGCCACCTTGTGCGATCATTTACCACATAAAAAGTGTGTGTGATGGACAACCTATGCCACACAGTTTCTTCTACGCACCGTGTGTGATGCATTGAATAAAGAAAATGATAAAATTGTTAATATCGTCTACAATCGCAACACTATCACAAATGATTTAATGGGGAAAATTGTGTGTGATGTATGTGCAAACGGAAACATTTTCCTTGGAGTGACTGTGTGAGATGTATATACGAACGGAAACGTACTTCTTAGATTGACTGTGTGGGATGTACATACTAACGGAAATGTATTCCTTGGATTGACTGTGTGGAATGTACATACAAACGGAAACGTTTAGCCGAGACTGACTGCGTGGGATGTACTTATGACTGGAAACGATTTGGCATGTATAATTGTATTTTTTAACACGACTGTACGTATAATCGTATTTAATCGCTTGCCCCTCACACACGACCTTATTTTGCCGAGCGTGTATGACCAGAGGGCCTATCCCTGACAGTTTCTAGGTCGTGTGGGAAGGACCCCCCTATTGCCCACACCACTTGGCGATGGTTCCAAATGCCGTCGCGGAAAGGGGCTAAAACCATTTGTATGGCAGCTCGTTGTACCAGTGTACCAGAACATGGGCACCGGAGGTGGGCATGGCTGACCACAATCCACCATGGCGCGCTTGGGGGGCCTGGCACGGCCTAGTGACTTATGGTCACCAGGTGGCCCCCCTCCGGTAGTTATTTGCTCCAGCATTTTTCATATATTCCGAAATAATTCTCCGTAAACTTTCACCTCATTTGGAGATGTGCATAATTGGTGTCCTGGCGTTGCTTTTTCAGCTCCAGAATTCCAGCTGCCGGTATACTCCCTCTTTGTGTAAACCTTGCATATTAAGAGAGAAAAGGCATTAGAATTACTCCATAAAGTATTATTATGCATAAAAACATTATAAATGATAGTAGAAAAATGTCGGGGGGAAATGACACCTACGGGATCATGAGGAATCCCTTTTGCTACGGTTGGCGGGCGCGGGGATGTGGAAAGAGCGGGATTGAGAGATCAACGCAGGGGGATTATCCAGGTTCGGGCCGCAAGTGATGCGTAATACCCTACTCCTGCTGGTTTATGTTTATCTAGTGTTCTTGGACTAGCTACAAAGCGTGCAGGGTCCAAAAGATCCGAATCCTCTTTCTGTATGCCGCGGGCCTCCTTTTATAGTCAAAGGGGCTGCCATAGTGGCACACAGGAGGTGGAAAGTTGTACAGTAGTCAAGTCTATCTGCTGGCGTCATAGGACAACGCATTTAATGCCCTGTCGACGTGCCCTCTTGCTTTATCAGGGATGGCAAGGAAGCTTGTCCCAGCTGTCGCCGCCTCGCCTGGCTTCGACGCGCGTCCGAGCTGACAAGGCGTGTAGTGCCATGCTGGCTGGCTGGCTGCTGAGTTGGTGCGGTGGCAGAGTCTTCATGAAGATCTGCATGCCACCATGCAGGTGCTTGCTGAGTTGGCCTAGAGGCCGCACGTCGCCACGCAGGTGCTCGCCTAGTTGGTGGGCTGGCAGCTATGTGAGAAAGGCGGTGGAGTCTTGACAGGTGTGGGCCTGGTTGTGGCCCCACGGATGTCTTTGGCAAGGGCCTTGCCGGGGCCCCGGTAAGGGTCTTGCCGCGGCGTCGTGGGCGTCCCCGGCAAGGGTCTTGCCGGGAGGGGGTCTCGTGGGTACCCTCGGCAAGGATCTTGCTGAGGATCTCTGTCTTCTAATACTCACATAGTCTCGTATGTTCTTGGTCTTCACAAAGATTTGCATGCCACCACGAAGGCGCCCCCCAAGCCTTGGTTCCAATGTGGTTGAGGGCGTTGGAACTCTTAGGCTCAAGGGTGGCAGCCCTGCTGGTGCTGGGCAAGTTGCCCCGGCAAGGACCTTGCCGGGGGAGCTTCACCTCGCCCCTCAGCTCTTCATGCTTCTAGTCCTGAGCACGACTCTGGTAATCCTTTGCCTCTTCTGCCCCGCCAAGCGTGGCCACAGGCGTGGGGTTGCGACTGCCCGCGCACAAGTAAAGGGGTACAAAAAGGGACCCCTACTTTTGTACACTGACAGGAGCCCCCGGGCCTGGGCCACATATAAGCGCGGGGCGTTATTGGGCCAGGCCCAGAACGGTGCGCGGGCGCGCGTGCGGCGGTGTTTTTACTGCAGTAACTCCCTCGCTCATTGCGCTTCCCCACGACCCTCGTTGAATGTGCGACGTGGGGACCGTGCGTGACGTGGGGGTCATGCGTGGGGTGGTTGCTACCCTCATGCATCACATCGTGGTAGATGGTAAAGAGGCGGCCCGCGCCTTCCCCATAAAAAGGAAAAACCGTAGGTCACGCTGCTCATGTACCCTCTGCGCCTCTTCCAATCTCGGAACCGCCGTTCCTCTCTTCTTCCTCAGGCAAAAGATTCGAAGTTCTTGCCTCTGCTTGCTGCCGCTGCGCCCCCATTGCTCTTGATCCTTGGCCCCCTCCCAGCTGCCATGGCGCCCAAAACCAGCAGGGGCAAGGGAGCGGCCAAGGATGCTGGGGAGAAGGAGGCGCCGGAGAGCGAGTCGGTGGTGCGTTGGACGCAGCTTGCCTACTTCCCGTCGACGGTCGACGCGGTCCACCTCAAGAACTTCTTGCCCCTGTGGGGGAGGAAGACGACAGGGCACCCTGTCACGCACGTCGTCCCCGCCGATTTTGCCAAGGACGGCCCAAATCGGTACCCCTTCTTCGTCGATTTCTTCTCATGCAGGCTCTGCTCCACTTTCTTTGACTTCTTCAACAACGTCATGCATACCTACGGCTTCCATATTTTGGATCTCACGCCGAATGCCGTGGCATGCATGGCTCTCTTTGCCCACCTCTGCGAGGGCTTTGGCCGGGTGCTCCCTAGCACAGCGCTCTTCCGCCACTACTTCTCCCCTCACCTCCAACCAGGGGGCGCCATCTTTGGGAGCATCGCCTGGATCCCAAGGACCCAGGAGAAGGGTACGTACCCAGAGGGTGCCCACAAGGAGAGGTGGGAGGAGTGGCAGGGCCGGTGGTGCTGGATCGAGGAGAAGGATCCACAGGAGTTTTGCCGGGTTCGTCAGAGCCCGCCGACCTGCCGCCAGGACTGGAGCAACCTCGACGCTAACGACAAGAAGCTTTCGATCGCCACCACCAGGATCCATCGCCTCACCACGGCCGGGCTGGCCTGGGACTTCAGGAATGCGGCCGACGTCATGAGGCTCCGCCCTGGCCTGAAGCATAACTTCACGGTGATGGGGCATGCCCATTTCTGCCAAAGGCTCTTTGAGCTCGACGTGGACAGCGATGGCAGGGCTGAGAGGACCGGTAGGACCGCGAAGGCCGGCAAGGCCGTCAAGGGGCCCTTGTTTGGGTTGCCGGCGGGAGTGGTTCCGCTGAGCAACAACTCTTGCCAGTCCGTCATCATCGCCATGATGCCGGGATTTCAACACGCATGGCCTTGACCCGGCCTGGGCCGAGCTGCCAGTGGAGAAGGTGCAGGAGTTCTTCGACACCTTGTCGGAGAGCTATATTCGTGACGAGCCGCTGCTCATCCAGGACACCACTAAGGCTGAGCTGGATTACATCGCCACCAGGGAGGCGGAGGTGGCGCTCGCCAGGGAGGCCGGCAGCGTTGGTGCCATGGAGGACGAGGCCGATGCAGCCGCGGAGGAGACGGAGCTCGCCCAGTGGGCGGAGTCTGCCGGGGAGGCCAGCGGTGCCAACACCGAGGTCCCCCTTGTTGAAGACGCGGGCAACGAGCTGTCCGAAGAGGAGGTCGAGGTGAACGACCCCCCGGTTGCGGGGAGGCAGCGCATCCTGCGACAGGCTAGCTCTAGTGAGCTGGTCCGGCCCGGTAGGTCACGCAGCGGCAGCCGCCCCAGGAGCAGCTCGTGCGCGAGACGAGGGCGATGAAGGCCGCGGCAGCGAAGAAGGCGGCGAAGGCCGCGGTGGCGAAGAGGACGAAGACTGCTTCTTACTCGTCCAAGCGGTACCGGACCCCATACCCTTCCCCTTCAGACAGCACCTTGGAGGCCGAGTTTGACCTCGGATCTTTTAGCCCGGCGAGGAAGAGGAAGCTAATGGAGGAGGAGGTGGAGGAAGAGTAAGTATTTCGCCCCCACATCATCTCCTGACTTTACTCCTGTGTTATCCTTCTTTGATTTGATGTTATCTTCACAGGGACATGGAGACGCTGGCCCAGAGGGTGGCGAAGAGGGCCAAGGCCTCGACGGGTGACAAGCCCCCGGCGGGTACTTCGTGTACGCCGTTGCTGGTGGAGAGCAGCCCGGATAGCAGCCCTCGGCGTAGCCCCCGCTTCAGTCTCCAGCGTAAGCTCATCACTCACCCCTCCACTGATGAACAATGGGGTGTGAATCCTTGATGCTGATCTTGCCGGGTTTGCAGGAGAAGAACGGCAGCTGGAGGAGCCGCCGAGGGCCACCCCCAACACGCCGCCCCTCTCGACTACACCGCCCCGAGGGGCGTCCCCGGCAAGGGCATCCACCACCGAGCCCACGCATATGGAGGATGAGGAGGCGAACTTGGGTGCCGGGGGTTCTCCCGGGCAACGAATGCTGGCGGGGAGGGCGCCACTTCTTCCCAGCCCGGTGTGGGTAAGTCGTTTGTTTCCCATCCCCGTTCTTTCTTTTTCTTATTGAACCTTAACCTTGGCTCCGTCTTATTCCCCCTCTTGGTATCCAGACCCTTCCTCGGCGGACTGGGAGGACATTGGCACCGTCATCGAGGAGGTCGCCAGGGACGCTGAGGCCGAGGCCGACAAGATCGCCACCAAGGAGGCCGCCAAGACTGCCGCTGAAGAGGCCGCCAAGGGGCTTGCCGGGGAGGCTGGCAAGGCCGCTGCCGAGGAGGCCGGCAAGGGGCCTGTCAGGGAGGGGGTGGTTGACAACCAACCTTCACTAAAAAAAATACACTTTCGTGATGATACGTGTTTGTCACAGTAGGTCACGTTTTCTTTCATGCATGTACATCCATGACAAATTTATGACAGAATCAAGATAGTCATACCTGTGCTGTCATAGAAGTGTTCCATGACATTTCCAAAATTATCATCACGGAAGTGTCCACTTCCATGACGATAAATCGCGTGTCACAGAAGTGCTTTCGTCAAGGGTGACCGACACGTGGCATCCACCGTAACGGAACGCCGTTAAGCTATCGGGTTCGGTTTTGGATCCGATAACCCGTTAACAGCCGGGACCAATGGGAAATTTCCACGTGTAAAATTCTGATTGGCCGGAGGGAACACCTGTCAGCTCGTGAGTGGGCCAGATGTCGCCCGTCCATTGGAGGAGACATGCCTACGATACGTCGACACGTGGCTGGGCCCAACAGAGGCCCATATAGGTTAAAAAGACCGGCCCAGTCAAAGGCCCGTAGTACTTACTCAGGTACTAGTGGGCCAGCCCAATAATGGCCTCCTTAATAAAGGCCCATTTACGGCCCGAAGACTGATCCGGCCCATTAATTGTTCGTCGAATATTTGGGCCCATTTACGGCCCGAAGCCAGATCTGGCCCGTTAATTGTTTACCGAATATTTGGGCCCAATTACAGCCCAGTGACTTTTGGCCTGTTAGAGGCCCGATGTAGACGTGGGCCCATTTCAGCCCGGTGTGACTTTCGGCCTGGGAATGGCCCGTGCTGCCCATGGCACTACAAAAAAATACACTTCCGTGATGATACGTGTTTGTCACAGTAGGTCACGTTTTCTGTCATGCATGTACATCCATGACGAATTTATGACAGAATCAAGATAGTCATACCTGCGATGTCGTAGAAGTGTTCCATGACATTACCAAAATTATCATCACAGAAGTGTCCACTTCCATGATGATAAATCGTGCGTCACAGAAGTGCTTTCGTCAAGGGTGACCGACACGTGGCATCCATCGTAACGGAACGCTGTTAAGCTATCGGGTCCGGTTTTGGATCCGATAACCCGTTAACAGCCCCGACCAATGGGGATTTTCCACGTGTAAAATCATCATTGGCTGGAGGAAACACGTGTCGGCTCACCGTTGGGACAGATGTCATCCACTCATTGGACCTAAAGCGCCTATGATACGTCGACACGTGGCACGGCCTAACAGAGGCCCATTCCTGTGAAAAGGCCGGCCCGTTTGACTTGGTCAAAAGGTGGCGAGCCGGCCCACGGCAAGCCTATTAACGGCCTGTTCGCATATAGCCCATTTACATCCCGCTAACCCAGGGCCCGTTTACGGCCTATCCGAATTAGGCCCAGTAGCGTCATCTGGGCAGTCTAATATAATTCCAGCCCGTTTTAACTTCCGGCCCATGTATGGCCCATGACGTCTTTTGGCCTATATGAGGCCCTTAGTAAACCTCGGCCCATTAACGGCCCGTGGTAAAACTGGCCCGTAATGAACATTGTATCACTTTATACCCATTGATAGCCCATTATTCCGTTGGGTCGTTTCCAGCCCATGTTATCTTTCAGCCTTCTCAGGGCCCATTTATTCTTGGGCTCATTTCTAGCATTCGTTTACTTTCGGCCCGTTACTGTCATTTTCTGCTTGTGGGCCAAATACAGCCCGTGGTTACAGTCGGCCCGTTTGTGGCCCGTTAATACGTTGGGCCATTTTCATAGCGTCATCAAATACGGCCTATTAATGACGGCCCGTTATGGTCGGCCCATGAACGGACGATTTCAACTCTAGCCCATTTACAACCATAATGTGGTCTGTTATTGGCCCATGCTTGGCCAACCGATCATACGGCCCGTAGAAGGCTCATTGATGATACGACCCGTAGAAGGCCCATTGTGTCTACGCCGCGTAGAAGGCCCATTGTTTCTACGGCCCTTAGAAGGCCCATTGTTTCTATGGCCCTTAGAAGGCCCATTGTTTCTACGGCCCGAAGGAGGCCCATGTTAACTATAGTAAATATGTAGCCCTTTGTTAATGTGGCCTAGTTTTAAAAAATAGGTTATTCCGGCCAGTAGCAAACCGCGGGAAAATAACTGCACTGAAATAAATAAACAAGACAACGGAAATAAATAAGCAAGAAACTTACGCTAGGCTATCACGGCTATTACACATATTACATCCACTGGGCATCAAAGTTTGCTACAAGTGCAAATATAGGGAACAAAGCAGCATATAAACGTCGCAGCAAAACAAGTTCAGAACTGAAACCACTTCAGAAGAGCTCAAGAAACAATATCCTGGGTACCCATAATGCTGGCAAGATGCTTAGCAAGCTTATTAACTTTCTCTTGTTTGGCGCTTAAATCCTCCAGCACTTGCTGTTGCACCAGAAAGTATGCATCCGAATTCTGCAGGGACTTCATCAGTCCTTCGCCTTCCTGTCGCATAACATCTGATCGATGTCTTTCAACTTGAAGTTGAGACTCAAGAAGCCGAACTAATTCAGGCAGCGAGTTCGAAGAGCTGGTGCCAGCAGTAGTAGCCAGTAACTCGAACACTACATCAAGACATGACTTTGGGGTTGTCTCAGTGTCTTCAATATAGTTTTTATCAGCTTTCTTGGAGAGCAACATGGATGTCTCACTATCTTGAACCTGATCTGCATTACTTCCTTTACCATTGCATAACGGGGTACTCTTCTCCAGTATTTTATCCGCGTTCTAAAGGAGAAACAAACAAACACATCACAGGTTTACAATGTAGTATATGAAACTCATTTTGGTAAACCAGTTTAGTAGTAAGGTGGACATGATAACAACATGAAACAAACATATATCTATGTAGTATGGTCACTGTATGGTCTCTATCATTCTAGTTTATGTTGCCAAATCAAGATAGATATAGTTTGAATCATATCTATTTAAGACAAAGCAGCATAGACAGAATATAAGTGTGGGAAACTACACAGCAATAACAACACTTGTAATGTGCATGGCATGAGAACATAACTGTTTTTTCAATTGAAACTGAAATCAACATAGAGCAAGTTACAACAACAAACACGTTAAAGAAACAGGTTTAAAACATACCTGTTGCGCCATTGGAGTTTCAATTGCATCCTTCAAATTTCAAATTAGTTAGTATGAGTAAATACAGTGATGCAAGAGCAAAGTAGTATGAACCATAGCTACGGAACCTGACCTGAGAACAATTCTTCTTCTGCTTTAAGCGTTGACTTGGGGTTCGGAGTGGTGGTCCTCGTGCTTTGGGCACTGCAGTTGCCTTACTAACTGCTCGTATTTGGGTGCTCTGTGGTGGAGACGGTGCTGTGTCAACGGGAATTGGGTTACTATCTGCTGGGGTTGGGGTTAGAAGGGGTGTAGCTAGTTCTCTGTCCAACTGGGTAGGGGTACAATCTGCGTGAGTCTGGGTTATGTGTGGTGGGGCTGGTTCTTGGGCAAGTACAACCGTTGTTCTATCTCCATCGACAGGTAGCACAATCTTTTCTAAAGACCGTGTTTTTACTCCCACAGATACTGCCATCACCCCCTCCAATTGAAATGGCTGATAAACAAGAAAAGTAATTGAATGTACAGACATTGTAAGATAGACAGGTGCAATGGATAGTAGGGAAGAAAACAGGGCATGAAATAATTCACATTTATGTTGTCTAACCAAACAGAATAGCAGGACATAATTTCAAATATATGATGGCTAATTAAAGAGGATAGCATGACACAATTTCACATGTATGATGGCTAACTAAACAGGATAGAATGACATACTTCAAAATATGATGACTATGTAAACAGGATGACATGATATAACTAGACGATGTGTCTATTAAAGTGGTTGGCATGCCATAAATCACAAACATGCAGTCGATGGAAACATGATGGCATGATATAATTCATGGATAGAATGACATAATTCAAAATATGATGACTATGTGAACAGGATGAGATGATATAACTATATTATGTCTTTAGAAAATGGGTTGGCATGCCATAATTCAGATACATGCTGTCTATGTAAACATCATGGCATGATATAATTCAAATATATGATTTATATACTAAGGAAGTGAGCAGAGGGCAATTGCATATATGACCTCAAAGGGATAATAGGACTGGTCATCTGCCTCTGAATTCTCCTCTGAAGAGCTATCTGTAACCAGCAACATATCTGCTTCACCAGGTAGCATTGTCTGCTCTGAAGACCTTGTTTTCACTCCAGATTTCTCCATCACCAATTCAAATGGCTGATGCACAGGAAGAGCAGTTGAATATACAAACATTGTCGACAAAAGCAATGAGAAATACAAAAAAAGGACGGCATGATATAATTCACATATATGACGCTTGGCTAAACAACATGGCATTGCATAATTCACATATATAATGCCTTGCAACAAGATAGCATTGCATATGGCATTGCATAATTCACATATATGGTAATTAGACACTAAACAGGTGGCATTTACACAAATCATGTCTAAACTAAGCAAATGACATAGCAATGCAAGATACCATACGCACGATATGAGCAACATAACCCTGCCAAGTTAGAGCATGCACCTCGGGGGGGGGGGAATAGGGCTGGTCATCTGTCTCTGAATCCTCCTCTGAGGAGCTATCCGTAACCAGTGAGATATGCACTTCGTCAAATAGCATAGTCTGCTCTAAAGACCTTGTTTTCACTCCAGAATTTTCCATCACCGTGTCAAATGGCTGATGCACATGAAGAGTAGTTGAATGTACTAACATTGTTAACAAATGTAATACGTAACGAAAAAAAGGATGGCCTGATATAATTCACATATAAGATGACTGGCTAAGCAGGGTGGCATTGCAAAATTCACATATATGATGCCTGGCTAAACAAGATGGCATTGCATCATTCACATAAATGATGAATAAACTAAACAGATGGCATTCACACAAAGCATGCTAAACTAAGCAGTTGACATATTTGATGTATAAAGTAAGCAATGCAAGGCACCATATGCATGATATAACCAACATCAGCATGCCAAGTTAGAGCAAAGACCTCATGGGGTAAATAGGAGTGGTCTTCTGCTTCTGAATCCCCCTCAGAACAATTATCTTCCTCTTGATTATGGTCTGAAATGGGTGGAGGGGGGCTGCCTTTGCGCCCACCATGGAGCGACGACTGCATGAAATTTTATTGCCACGCAAGGCTCGTCTCTTTTGCTCTACATGTTCAGTTCCATTTGGTACAATAACTGACATGCATAGGAATAAAACATAGTGAGATTATGTAAGGAGTGCATGCACAAATCCAGAGTGATGGTAGCAAACTGTGGATAGACCCAAAACCAATGATAGCAGGCAGATAATAGCTTTAGTTAAAAAATACAGATAATGGCTCCTTTAATGTTTGTTTGCACCCAACATGAAACTCATAGTAGACACCCGAGATTAACCAAATAGTAGACAGATAGTACTGATTGCTGCCCCAATATGTTCCCCACAACCATTTAAAAACTCAAGTTTCAGCATAAGTTTGGACCTGAGTCGGAGTCTAATAGGTGAACACAACGATAAAGTAGCATGTCATCATATTAAGCGATGCATAACGTAAGCAGACACGAAAGAGTGCGACCTCTCTTGCGGACCCGTGTAGTCCTCAAGGTCATATGCTCAGTTGATGATGGTAATGCAGTTGTCATGGCTGCCGGCGGCGAGGAAGAAGATCTGAGGCGGCGAAAGACAGTCTGGAGAGCGGATCCCTGTTGTGGTGAACCCTTCCGTAGTTGGAGCAGCTGAGCTGTGGTGGAACACAGCACCGCAGGAGCAGGACAAACCACACAAGGTTTTCTTTGACACATATCTGTAACAGAAGTAATTGTGTAAGGGCTTGTTTGAATTTGAGGATTCTAACAATGCAGGGATAGGAAATAGACATGAATAGGATAGGAATGCACGTGCAAAACAGAGAATTTAAAAACAAAGGATTTCTGCCAATCTGGGTGTTTGGTTCACAAGAATTGGAATATCACAGGATGCAAAGAAGCATGGTGAGATTAAGTCAAACCACAAGAAGTGTACAACCTCTTTGGCGAAGACATGTCGATCTCAGCGTGATTGGGTTGGCCGGTGAGGATGCTCTGGCTGACTTGGCTCTCGGAGGAGGGGAAGAAGATCTTAGGCGTCTAGAGATGGAGCCCGAGGTACTGCTCCGCTCTGATGGAGGGTTTCGTCGTTGGAGCAGCTCCGGTGAGTTGTACGATGCCGAGGCTGAAGCAGGACAAGAGAGACAACGGTAACCTGAGTGGAATTCTAATAGCATCTCCAATAGATGACATAAAATACATAACCACAAAGTGCTAGATGTATACATCAGCCGCTCATCTCTGAACTTAACTGTCGAAACTGAATTTAACTGTCGAAACTGAACTTAACTGTCGAAACTGAATTTTGCTGTCGAAACTGAATTTTACTGTCGAAACTGAACGCACTAGAGGTGAGGCTACATGTCAGTCGACTGTCTTTTTCATCTCTGATCAGTCGATTTTGCAGCCGTTGGATACGAAATCAAGGGCCTGCAGTTCATCTTCAACCTCCACCCCCCTGAGCCGCCAGCCACCACCGGCCAAACAGCCGCCCCCCGCTGACCACGGCCGGCGGTGCGCCGCCCCGCCCGCCCTGAAAACACTCACCATCGCCGGTCCGCCGCCGCCCCGGCCATCCCTCTAGGCCCCCCCCGTGCCGAGCTTTTTCTCCAGCGATCCCCACGTGTAACGCCTCGAGACCGATGCTTCAGAAGATTTCCTTATATTTCGTGGTCACCGTGTGTTTCTTTTGTGCCTGCTCTTTTATTCTTGCATTGCATCATGTCATCATGCCATCATGCCATTTAATTTTTTAAAAACTCATCTAAATAAATTGTATGGATCTTCAATCCATTTAAATTGAGGGAATTCACATGGTGATTTCTCTTTATAACCTATCCTCCCAATATTTTAGGGAGCTAAAATAAATATTCCATGAGTTTGGGATTAACCACAACCCACTTGCAATTTAATTCTCATGCCTTTTGCTTCATGTTTGTTCTCCAAACTTTCTCCATAATTCTTTCTCATTTATCGAGGCTCTTCCTAAATTCTCAATATTTTGGACCTTCCAAACCCCCACTCCCTATTCACCCATTTGAATTAAATTCAAATGTGTTTGAATCTAAACCTCGCATCCATGCTCATTCCTATTTTCTTTGATTAAGCTCATTTTTATGAGTCCGGGAAAATTGTCCGCATGCGCAAATTCTTTCTCTAACCCTCTCTTTCTTTTCCTTTTCTCTAATTCTTTTCTGCCAAAGAAATAAGGGAGAGAGAAGAGAGAGACCCCCAGCCGGCCACTTGGGCCTCCTTTAGCCGCAGCCCACTAAAACCCATCCTAACCCTAGCCTCTCTCCATCCCCATCTCCTCCCGCACCGCCGCCAGTGCCCGACCCCCTCTCCCTCTCCTCGCGCCCGATCCCCATCTCTCCCTCCTCTCGCTCTCTTCCTCGTGCCGATCCCCATGGCCCCGACGCCCGCACCTCCTGCACGCACCTGACCTCCTCCTCGCTCCCATGGCGTCGCCACCCACACCCACCGCTGGCGCCCTGCAGCCGCCGCCGTCTTGCAGCCGTGCTGCGCCGGCCTCTCCTGACCCTGCCGCGGCCACCTCTCCTCGCCTTATACCCCGCCACCGCCGGAGCTGCTCCGCCCGCCCCGCGCTGGAGCCGTCGTTCCCGCGCCGCCGTGCCCGCGCCATCGACCTCCCTGGCCTCGGATCCGGCTGGTTGCCGCCGACCCAGTCGCCGTCCCGTGGCCGCCGTCTTCATCTTCGGCGGATTTCGCGCCGCTGCAAGCCCCTGCCCCGCCTCTTCTTCGTTCGAGCGGGGTGGAGGACGCGTCTCTGCTCGCCCGCATCGTCCTCCTGCGCCTGCGCCGACGACCTCCGCCTCAAGCCGTTGCCGGCGAGCAAGCCTCGCTGGAGGACGTCGTCCTCGCCCGGATCCTCGTCGCCAGCCCCAAGCCTCACCGCCGCTGCCTCCGCTTCGCCTGAACCGCGCCCCCTGCATCACCTCCGTTGACCCCGCCCTCTGCTTCGCTCGCTGGGACCAGAGCATCCCTGGCTAGCTCCCGTTGAGCCGTGCCAAGTCCCTAGAAGACCGTTTGGTGCTGCTTCGCCAAGTGCCGCACCGAAACATCCTCAAGTTCGACTACACGAAACTCCAAGTCTCAAGACTGCCGTGGCCGTGTAACTCGGCTACTGCCACTTCGGTTCGTCTACATGGCCTCTTCGTTGAATGACCGAGACGTCCCCGCACATGAGCACTTTGGATTTGCAAGACCCGGACCGACAAGTACCACGACGTCCGTCGATCGCCAAGTACCCCTACGCGTGGATGCATCAAGTTCCTCTACGACTTGTGTACAACTACCGTCGCCAAGACCGGACCGACAAGTACCCTAACAATGTGTGTACCACTACCGTCGTCCCTTGAAGACTCCGTGGACGTCAAGTTCCTCGCCATGAACCGGAACATCTATGGAATGTGTACGACTATGAAAACATGTGCCACTACTTCCACCACCATCACGTGAACAACTACTTCCACTTCGAACGCGTTCCGCCCCGAATGCACGCTTCGAAGGTATAACCCCAAGACGACGTCCGTGGACCGAATGCATGTGTTGTATGAGATGCTCGTGTTTGCACCGTGTCCGAGAGAGGTCTTTGCACGTTCCTCATTTCCATACCACTAACCCGTGGGAACCCGGTAGTCGGGAGCACCCCCACCATCTCGCATGACACGCTCACGCCACGCTTCCTTTTGCACCAGTATCTCCATGAGCTACCGGAACCGATATGTTGCCGTGGCATCATTTTCGGATTCGCCGCCGTGGCACCCTTTTCTTTCCACCACGGTGTCAAATGCTTCATAACATGCTCATGTCCACGTTTTCATAAAATTGCTTAAAAACTTGCATATGTCATTCGCATCATGATAACAACATTTAAATGTTTACAATTGATGTTTGCATTAAAATTGCGAAATGACATGAGGATTTTTTGGAATTATTGTTTGTTGTTCCGGCCTCATTTAAATTGCCTAGATAGTTAGTTTACTTATGCTTCACCTCTTGCCATGTTAATCAACATTTAATATTGTTGGGTACATAACCGAGAGAACTAAACAATTGATGTGGTGTTTCTTCAATATGCAACTCGTTGCATATTGAGCTCCATTTAATTTGTAGTATTGTTTGTTGCACTTTGCCATGCCATGCATATTTAAACCGGACATGCATCATACTTGTTTGTGCATCATGCCATGTGTATGTGGTGGTTGTTTACTATGTTGTTTGTTTCTTTCCGGGTTGCTTCTCTCGTTAGCTTCGGGTTCGTTCCGGAGTTGTGAGGATTCGTTCGACTACGTCCGTTTGTCTTCTTCATGGACTCGTTCTTCTTCCTTGCGGGATCTCAGGCAAGATGACCATACCCTCGAAATCACTTCTATCTTTGCTTGCTAGTTGTTCGCTCTATCGCTATGTTGCGCTACCTACCAATTGTTATATCATGCCTCCCTTATTGCCATGTCAGCCCCTAACCTTTTCACCCTTCCTAGCAAACCGTTGCTTGGCTATGTTACCGCTTTGCTCAGCCCCCTCTTATAGCGTTGCTAGTTGTAGGTGAAGTTGAAGTTTGTTCCATGTTGGGACATGGATATTGTTGGGATATCACAATATCTCTTATTTAATTAATGCATCTATATACATTGTAAAGGGTGGAAGGATCGGCCTTATGCCTGGTGTTTTGTTCCACTCTTGCCGCCCTAGTTTCCGTCATACCGGTGTTATGTTCCTTGATTTTTGCGTTCCTTACGCGGTTGGGTGATTTATGAGACCCCCTTGACAGTTCGCTTTGAATAAAACTCCTCCAGCAAGGCCCAACCTTGGTTTTGCCATTTGCTACCACCTATCCCCTTTTCCCTTGGGTTCTGCAGACTCAAGGGTCATCTTTATTTTAGACCCCCCCGGGCCAGTGCTCCTTCGAGTGTTGGTCTGAACCGAGCAGCCTGCGGGGCCACCTCAGGGAAACTCGAGGTCTGGTTTTACTCGTAGCTTGACTTATCCGGTGTGCCCTGAGAACGAGATATGTGCAGCTCCTATCGGGATTTGTCGGCACATCGGGCGGCTTTGCTGGTCTTGTTTTACCATTGTCGAAATGTCTTGTAAACCGGGATTCCGAGACTGATCGGGTCTTCCCGGGAGAAGGTTTATCCTTCGTTGACCGTGAGAGCTTATAATGGGCTAAGTTGGGATACCCCTACAGGGTATTATCTTTCGAAAGCCGTGCCCGCGGTTATGTGGCATATGGGAATTTGTTAATGTCCGGTTGTAGAGAACTTGACACTTGACTTAATTAAAATACATCAACCGTGTGTGTAGCCGTGATGGTCTCTTTTCGGCGGAGTCCGGGAAGTGAACACGGTTTTGGGTTATGTTTCACGTAAGTAGGAGTTCAGGATCACTTCTTGATCATTACTAGCTTCACGACCGTTCTGTTGCTTCTCATCTCGCTCTTATTTGCGTATGTTAGCCACCATATATGCTTAGTGCTTGCTGCAGCTCCACCTCATTACCCATCCTTTCCTATAAGCTTAAATAGTCTTGATCTCGCGGGTGTGAGATTGCTAAGTCCTCGTGACTCACAGATACTTCCAAACAGTTGCAGGTGCCGAGGATACCAGTGCAAGTGATGCTACCGAACTCAAGTGGGAGTTCGACGAGGACCTTGGTCGTTACTATGTTTCTTTTCATGTTGATCAGTAGTGGAGCCCAGTTGGGACGATCGGGGATCTAGCAGTTGGGTTATCTTCTTTTCTTTTGGCTTTGACCGTAGTCAGTCTATGTGTGTACTCTGATTGATGTATGATTTATTTATGTATTGTGTGAAGTGGCGATTGTAAGCCAACTCTTTATCTCATTCTTGTTCATTACATGGGATTGTGTGAAGATGACCCTTCTTGCGACAAAACCATAATGCGGTTATGCCTCTAAGTCGTGCCTCGACACGTGGGAGATATAGCCGCATCGTGGGTGTTACAAGTTGGTAATCAGAGCCATCCCCGACTTAGGAGCCCCCTGCTTGATCGAATCGCTGACGTTGTTGAGTCTAGAACGAAAATATTTTGAGTCTTAGGATTATATATATCGGAGAGTAGGATTCTTTTTACTCCACAGTCCCTTCGTCGCTCTGGTGAGGCCTCCTGACGTAGAAGTTTTGACTTTTCTCTCCTCAAATTTCACTAATTTTTTTTTAGGATCACGCGGGTATCTTCGAATCGTTCCGATGGTTTTGTGACGAGAACATTGTTCTTGGTGCCTCCTGACATTTAGGGGTTGTGGCAGTGTCCCGGGGAGTTGAGCTCCGAGGTGTTGTCGTCACAATTTTATCATTGCAGTTCTGGTATACCTGAGTTTCGCCGACATCGAAAATCTCTTTTATGCAGTTGTTGGTGAGATCACCTCGACGCCACCCAGTACTGGGGCGGGAGTTCGGGAGTATTACCATAACTCGAATAACGGATGCTTTTCGAAGGTTGAGGTAAATGATTTCCGAAGGTTTCTTGGTTATGTGTTGACGGATGGATACAGCTGGATCTAGGGATTGTTAGTTTGGGTGATATATTTTGTGTCCCCTATATCCCCAACACCAGATTGCATAACCAGAAAGTTTTGGGAGTTTATGAGTGGGAATTCAAGTAGCTCCTAGGATATCTTTCCGACAGATGCATGATATGAGATTGGGGTTCGACGTCTAGTGGTCCGCCTTTCCACGGTTGGTTTTACAGTGGTCTCGTAGTGTCTTAAAGAGTCCTTGGCTATGCCGACTCGGGGACGCTTCGTATGTCATGTGCACTGCCTTGTACATGATGGTGCTGTACGACCGAGCTCGTGTGGGCCCCACCACGAAAACTTCGGACGAAATCTCTATCATATGTTTGTTCCGGCTTATTCTGCAAGCCAAATCCTTTGTTTTGTTTTATTTGTGGTATTCGAGTTGCTTCGAAGTCAAATGTTGAATCCATATTTTTCTTAAACGGTGTTCTCATATTGCTATGTGGATACTAATCCTTCTTGATCATCGAGTTTTCCATCTTAATTCTATCTCCAACCGGTGCATTTCTCTTCGAGATGATCCCATCATTCTCCCCATTCGGAAGATCAATAATAAGTTTTCTCAACGTTGTTTGTTTCATCTGCCGCAAGTTGCCTTTGTTTTCCCGCCCTCCCACCCTTTTTCTTCAAGGACTCAGATTTCTTAATCAAGTATCATTTTTAATGATGCAAAGTCTCTTCATTCTTTTCAATCAATGTTCTTATCCGGTGATTCTCAGGAAGATACTAACGGATCCTTAACTTCATCATTATTCGTTCTCTTTCTTCTCCAGTGGTAAAAATTCAAGCTTTCAGTGTTGATCATATTCCCTTCCTCGTTTCAAGTGTTTTCGTATGTCGGTGCATCTCTTAATCATTCCCCGCTTGCTATTCAATTGTTCCGGAGTGCTGAAGATATCTCTGAAGATTCGTGTTTCCACTCCGCATCAATTCTAACTATTTCGAGGTTGTTACCTCATTCAAGCCATTTAATTCAAACGGTGCAATCTCATTTTCAAGTAATCATTTCAACGGTGTTTCTTTTGAGTGGGCCCTAACTCACAGGTCTTTTTCCAGGATCTTACCTGACTCTTCTAATTTTTCTGGAGTTATTCTCAAATTCATTTCAAAGTTTGACAGAAGAATGAATTTTCATCAGTCATATGCCTTCTCCAAGGTTGTTTTCAAATTCTTTTAATCGTTGGTTCAACATTTCTAATTTTCATTCCAGAGTGCCTCAACAATTCATGGTGTGGTTTCTCATCGTCATTCTCGGATTTTGAAGAACGAAGAAGAATTTCTCTTGAATCTTGGTCCGTTCTCTTGAAGATTCATGGTTCTTACTTGTTGCCATCCTCTCAAATTGTTTCCAATCGCGTAATTCTTTTCATCCACCCGGAGCATTTCAGAAGTCTTTTCAGTTTGATTCTTCGGAGCCCATCATCTCAGAATTATTCATTCAAGCTTTCAGCTCTCGTTCTCCAAATCATACCGGTGCACCACTCAAATATCCTCTAGTCAGCTCGTGATCTATTCATTCTCATGTATCTAATTTTCCCTCGAGTATTTTCGCGCGTTCTTTAATTTTTACAGTGTTTCGTCCTCTTTTCTTCAATTGTTTTCAATTCTCGCGGTGGTTCATTCAAGATTTTCTCTCCCTTCGTTATCATATCAATTTATTCATTGTTTCAATCCTACCGGTGGTTCGATGAAGACCTTCACAAGTTTGCGCAATATCTATCTTAATCTTTTCTACGAGAATAAGTAGTATGCAAAATCCATTGCTTGTCATCAATCTAAATTGGTGAAGGATACGCATATTGTAATTCTTATTTTGTTTCATCGAGTAAAATTCAATTCCTTATTCCGGAGGTTCATCAAAATTCTCGGTTCCAAGTTGTTCATTTTTCTTTCCGGAGCTCCAAGTTATTTCAATTATATCATTTCAAAGATCCATCTAAATCATTGCAAGGATTCATCCTGTTCTTTCAACTTCTCCTTCTTTTATCGTCCTTTCATTACCGGAGTTCTTCATGGAGGCTCTACATGGTGGTTCATCAAAGATTGTTTTTATTCTTCAATTGTTCTTCAAGATTTCTCTCGAAGTTAAGATCCGTCAAGCTATACTCTAAAATAAACATGGTGCTCAACACATCTTTGACTTGAGGAGTTCAAGCATTCTTCATCTCGCATTCCGAAGTGCAATTCTTTCTTCCTGATCTTTTGAGGTGGTGTTATGTCCTTCTTGATAATTTCCTTCAGGTTTCATGATTCACAAGTTGTCAGGAATGAGATAATTAAATCCATCATTTTCTCTTCGTTCAAGAGATCTTTTCGACCAATCAATCTCTTTGTTGGAATTATCTTGGGTTATATTTCACCTACAGCCGTCCCTAAGGAATGTTGCTAATTGTGGTGTCTAACAATGATCCAAGTTTTCTCCTATCCTCTCGGCGAGAGAAGATTTCATCTCTTCGTTGATCTCAAACAAGCAATTGTTTTCGTTAGTGGCAAAAATTTCACCTCATAATTTTGAGAAGTTTTCCATAAGCCCACTACAAGCTTATTCTTTTCGTTGTTGGTTTTAACAACTCCGTTCAATCCTACTTCGTAAGGATGCTCTTTAAAAATTCATTTATGGTAGGAGATGTTGGTTTCATTCTTCGTTCTATTCACTCCAACTATCTAACTATCATGCATTGTTTCCGGAGGCTTTGTGATGTTGCTCTCTTTGACTAATCATCTTGTTTTGTCAAGATCATGTAATTTTTCTTTTTTTATCCGTTTAGCCGGAGTGTCGTGTTTTCATTCGAGTTCTCTCATCTTATCAAGTTTTTTCTCCTTCCTCAACCGGAGGGCTGTCTGAAATCTTTCTTACGCCTTGTGCCATTCTTTCATTAGTTCCGGAGGCAGTGTGCTGTTGATTTCATTAAGTATCCTCTCATCTTGTTAAGTTCATGTTCAATTCCTTCCATTTACAGTCGGAGTGTTGTCCAAATTATATCACTATTATTCCTTCTCTATCTTGTTTTAACCGGAGTGTTGTCGTAATTGATCTTTATCGTTCCTTATACATCTCGTTTCAACCACAGTGCTTACATGTACTTTTTGTCCATCGTAACCATTTTTGTTTGTCTTTCAACCTACAAGGTTCTTGTAATGTTCCTTGTTCCTCTTGCTGAATGGAGTGTTTTAAATTTTGTTCACCACCGTCGTGTCATTTCTTCAAGCTTCGCGACCTCTCAAGGTTCAATGGTTTCACTCGTTTGTCAAGAAGCAACTTTGTTTTACCTCTTCCTCTTCCGTTTCTCTCCGGTGCCATCCTAGATCTCGGGACGAGATCCTCTCGTAGTGGTGGAGTGTTGTAACGCCCCGAGACCGACGCTTCAGAAGATTTCCTTATATTTCGTGGTCACCGTGTGTTTCTTTTGTGCTTGCTCTTTTATTTCTGCATTGCATCATGTCATCATGCCATCATGTCATTTAATTTTTTAAAAACTCATCTAAATAAATTGTATGGATCTTCGATCCATTTAAATTGAGGGAATTCACATGGTGATTTCTCTTTATAACCTATCCTCCCAATATTTTAGGGAGCTAAAATAAATATTCCATGAGTTTGGGATTAACCTTAACCCACTTGCAATTTAATTCTCATGCCTTTTGCTTCATGTTTGATCTCCAAACTTTCTCCATAATTCTTTCTCATTTATCGAGGCTCTTCCTAAATTATCAACATTTTGGACCTTCCAAAACCCCACTCCATATTCACCCATTTGAATTAAATTCAAATGTGTTTGAATCTAAACCTCGCATCCATGCTCATTCCTATTTTCTTTGATTAAGCTCATTTTTATGAGTCCGGGAAAATTGTCCGCATGCGCAAATTCTTTCTCTAACCCTCTCTTTCTTTTCCTTTTCTCTAATTCTTTTCTGCCAAAGAAATAAGGGAGAGAGAAGAGAGAGACCCCCAGCCAGCCAATTGGGCCTCCTGTAGCCGCAGCCCACTAAAACCCATCCTAACCCTAGTCTCTATCCATCCGCATCTCCTCCCGCACCGCCGCCAGTGCTCGACCTCCTCTCCCTCTCCTCGCGCCCGATCCCCATCTCTCCCTCCTCTCGCTCTCTTCCTCGTGCCGATCCCCATGGCCCCGACGCCCGCACCTCCTGCACGCACCTGACCTCCTCCTCGCTCCCATGGCGTCGCCACCCACTCCCACTGCCGGCGCCCTGCAGCCGCCGCCGTCTTGCAGCCGTGCTGCGCCGGCCTCTCCTGACCCTGCCGTGGCCACCTCTCCTCGCCTTATACCCCGCCACCGCCGGAGCTGCTCCGCCCGCCCCATGCTGGAGCCGTCGTTCCCGCGCCGCCACCGTGCCCGCGCCATCGACCTCCCTGGCCTCGGATCCGGCTGGTTCCCGCCGACCCAGTCGCCGTTCCGTGGCCGTCGTCTTCATCTTCGGCGGATTTCGCGCCGCTGCAAGCCCCTGCCCCGCCTCTGCTTCGTTCGAGCGGGGTGGAGGACGCGTCTCTGCTCGCCCGCATCGTCCTCCTGCGCCTGCGCCGACGACCTCCGCCTCAAGCCGTTGCCGGCGAGCAAGCCTCGCTGGAGGACGTCGTCCTCGCCCGGATCCTCGTCGCCAGCCCCAAGCCTCACCGCCGCTGCCTCCGCTTCGCCTGAACCGCGCCCCCTGCATCACCTCCGTCGACCCCGCCCTCTGCTTCGCTCGCTGGAACCAGAGCATCCCTGCCTAGCTCCCGTTGAGCCACGCCAAGTCCCTAGAAGACCGTTTGGTGCTGCTTCGCCAAGTGCCGCACCGAAACATCCTCAAGTTCGACTACACGAAACTCCAAGTCTCAAGACTGCCGTGGCCGTGTAACTCGGCTACTGCCACTTCGGTTCGTTTACACGGCCTCTTTGTTGAATGACCGAGACGTCCCCAAACATGAGCAGTTTGGATTTGCAAGACCCGGACCGACAAGTACCACGACGTCCGTCGATCGCCAAGTACCCCTACGCGTGGATGCATCAAGTTCCTCTACGACTTGTGTACAACTACCGTCGCCAAGACCGGACCGACAAGTACCCCGACAACGTGTGTACCACTACCGTCATCCCTTGAAGACTCCGTGGACGTCAAGTTCCTCGCCGTGAACCCGAACATCTATGGAATGTGTACGACTACAAAAACGTGTGCCACTACTTCCACCACCGTCACGTGAACAACTACTTCCACTTCGAACGCGTTCCGCCCCGAATGCACGCTTCGAAGGTATAACCCCGAGACGATGTCCGTGGACCGAATGCATGTGTTGTATGAGATGCTCGTGTTTGCACCGTGTCCGAGAGAGGTCTTTGCACATTCTTCGTTTCCATACCACTAACCCGTGGGAACCCGGTAGTCGGGAGCACCCCCACCATCTTGCATGACACGCTCACGCCACGCTTCCTTTTGCGCCGGTATCTCCATGAGCTACCGGAACCGATATGTTGCCGTGGCATCATTTTCGGATTCACCGCCGTGGCACCCTTTTCTTTCCACCACGGTGTCAAATGCTTCATAACATGCTCATGTCCATGTTTTCATAAAATTGCTTAAAAACTTGCATATGTCATTCGCATCATGATAACAACATTTAAATGTTTACAATTGATGTTTGCATTAAAATTGCGAAATGACATGAGGATTTTCCAGAATTATTGTTTGTTGTTCCGGCCTCATTTAAATTGCCTAGATAGTTAGTTTACTTATGCTTCACCTCTTGCCATGTTAATCAACATTTAATATTGTTGGGTACATAACCGAGAGAACTAAACAATTGATGTGGTGTTTCTTCAATATGCAACTCATTGCATATTGAGCTCCATTTAATTTGTAGTATTGTTTGTTGCACTTTGCCATGCCATGCATATTTAAACTGGACATGCATCATACTTGTTTGTGCATCATGCCATGTGTATGTGGTGGTTGTTTACTATGTTGTTTGTTTCTTTCCGGGTTGCTTCTCTCGTTAGCTTCGGGTTCGTTTCGGAGTTGTGAGGATTCGTTCGACTATGTCTGTTTGTCTTCTTCATGGACTCGTTCTTCTTCCTTGCGGGATCTCAGGCAAGATGATCATACCCTCTAAATCACTTCTATCTTTTCTTGCTAGTTGTTCGCTCTATCGCTATGTTGCGCTACGTACCAATTGTTATATCATGCCTCCCTTATTGCCATGTCAGCCCCTAACCTTTTCACCCTTCCTAGCAAACCGTTGCTTGGCTATGTTACCGCTTTGCTCAGCCCCCTCTTATAGCGTTGCTAATTGTAGGTGAAGTTGAAGTTTGTTCCATGTTGGGACATGGATATTGTTGGGATATCACAATATCTCTTATTTAATTAATGCATCTATATACTTGGTAAAGGGTGGAAGGCTCGGCCTTATGCCTGGTGTTTTGTTCCACTCTTGCCGCCCTAGTTTCCGTCATACCGGTGTTATGGGTGATTTATGGGACCCCCTTGACAGTTCGCTTTGAATAAAACTCCTCCAGCAAGGCCCAACCTTGGTTTTACCATTTGCTACCACCTATCCCCTTTTCCCTTGGGTTCTGCAGACTCAAGGGTCATCTTTATTTTAGACCCCCCCGGGCCAGTGCTCCTTCGAGTGTTGGTCCGAACCGAGCAGCCTGCGGGGCCACCTCGGGGAAACTCGAGGTCTGGTTTTACTCGTAGCTTGACTTATCCGGTGTGCCCTGAGAACGAGATATGTGCAGCTCCTATCGGGATTTGTCGGCACATCGGGCGGCTTTGCTGGTCTTGTTTTACCATTGTCGAAATGTCTTGTAAACCGGGATTCCGAGACTGATCGGGTCTTCCCGGGAGAAGGTTTATCCTTCGTTGACCGTGAGAGCTTATAATGGGCTAAGTTGGGATACCCCTACAGGGTATTATCTTTCGAAAGCCGTGCCCGTGGTTATGTGGCATATGGGAATTTGTTAATGTCCGGTTGTAGAGAACTTGACACTTGACTTAATTAAAATACATCAACCGTGTGTGTAGCCGTGATGGTCTCTTTTCGGCGGAGTCCGGGAAGTGAACACGGTTTTGGGTTATGTTTGAGGTAAGTAGGAGTTCAGGATCACTTCTTGATCATTGCTAGCTTCACGACCGTTCCGTTGCTTCTCTTCTCGCTCTGATTTGCGTATGTTAGCCACCATATATGCTTAGTGCTTGCTGCAGCTCCACCTCATTACCCCATCCTTTCCTATAAGCTTAAATAGTCTTGATCTCGCGAGTGTGAGATTGCTGAGTCCTCGTGACTCACAGATACTTCCAAACAGTTGCAGGTGCCGAGGATACCAGTGCATGTGATGCTACCGAACTTAAGTGGGAGTTCGACGAGGACCTTGGTCGTTACTATGTTTCTTTTCATGTTGATCAGTAGTGGAGCCCAGTTGGGACGATCGGGGGTCTAGCAGTTGGGTTATCTTCTTTTCTTTTGGGTTTGACCGTAGTCGGTCTATGTGTGTACTCTGATTGATGTATGATTTATGTATGTATTGTGTGAAGTGGCGATTGTAAGCCAACTCTTTATCCCATTCTTGTTCATTACATGGGATTGTGTGAAGATGACCCTTCTTGCGACAAAACCATAATGCGGTTATGCCTCTAAGTCGTGCCTCGACACGTATGAGATATAGCCGCATCATGGGTGTTACACCACGCCACCACCCCACCACCGCCGGTGACCACCGCCCCACCCTGAACCCTAAGATAGATAGTGGGGTACTTCTCCGGCGAGCCCCCCTCCCCGCTGCGGCTGGTTCTTCCTTAACTCCGGCGAGCCCCCCCTGAAAATCGACTGACCCAAAAGTCGATTCAGTCGACTGAAGTGTAGCTAAATTGGAGCAGCATCACAAGCAAGAGCAAGAGCGAGAGCAGCAGCGCGAGCAAGAGCAAGAGCAAGAGCAGACCAGGCAGGGGACCGAGAGCAAGAGCAAAGCAGCAGCGCGAGCGAGAGCTAAAGCAGCAGTAGCTCCTACTGATGTGGACGTCGCCGTCGAGGGAGTGACGCCGTGGAGGAAGTGGCCGGCGACGCCGCGGTGGATGGATCCACGCCATGTCGGCTCGGGACCGAGCGCCGGCAGCACCGTGAGATCGAATCAAGAAGAAAATGTGGCGATTAGTGTACAACCTCTTTGGTGGCGCCGATTAGGCCGCAACTTCATCCGAGGAAATGGTGATGCTGATGCTCTTCCGGTGGTGCAGGTGAAGACGGCGGTGTGGGAATGGAGGTGGCGTGAAAGACGAGGGGAACGTCGGGGCAGCTCCTTGGAGGTGGAGGACGGGGTGGCTGAACCGGCGGGACGACCAGATCGACGACGGATCCTCATCCGGTACGGTGGATGAGGGACGTCGAGGTGTTGCTGTGGATGATGTCGTCGGGGAAGAGGCTCCGGCTGGGTGGCGGACGGAGGACGATGTGGGGCTTCGCGGGTTTTCCCGGCCTCGGTGTACGAATGGGTGGGCGGAAGGGATGGGAGTGGGGAACCATGGCTTAGGGACGCGCTTGTCCGAAATGTGGGGTAAGTTATGAAAGTACCCCCACCAATTTGAGGCGGTTCTTTCAGTTCAGGGGTATCACGGGCATTTCGCGTGTCAGGATTGTTGGAAATATGCCCTAGAGGCAATAATAAAATGGTTATTATTGTATTTCCTTGTTCATGATAATTGTCTATTGTTCATTCTATAATTGTATTAACTGGAAACCGTAATACATGTGTGAATACATAGACCACAACATGTCCCTAGTAAGCCTCTAGTTGACTAGCTCGTTGATCAATAGATGGTTATGGTTTCCTAACCATGGACATTGGATGTCATTGATAACGGGATCACATCATTAGGAGAATGATGTGATGTACAAGACCCAATCCTAAGCATAGCACAAGATCGTGTAGTTCGTTTGCTAAGAGCTTTTCTAATGTCAAGTATCATTTCCTTAGACCATGAGATTGTGCAACTCCCGGATACCGTAGGAATGCTTTGGGTGTACCAAACGTCACAACGTAACTGGGTGGCTATAAAGGTACACTACAGGTATCTCCGAAAGTGTCGGTTGGGTTGGCACGAATCGAGACTGGGATTTGTCACTCCGTATGACGGAGAGGTATCTCTGGGCCCACTTGGTAATGCATCATCATAATGAGCTCAATGTGACTAAGTAGTTAGTCACGGGATCATGCATTACGGAACGAGTAAAGTGACTTGCCGGTAACGAGATTGAACGAGGTATTGGGATACTGACGATCGAATCTCGGGCAAGTAACATACCGATAGACAAAGGGAATTGAATACGGGATTGATTGAATCCCCGACATCGTGGTTCATCCGATGAGATCATCGTGGAACATGTGGGAGCCAATATGGGTATCCAGATCCCGCTATTGGTTATTGGCCGGAGAGGTCTCTCGATCATGTCTGCATGGTTCCCGAACCCGTAGGGTCTACACACTTAAGGTTCGGTGACGCTAGAGTTGTTATGGGAAATAGTATGTGGCTACCGAAGGTTGTTCGGAGTCCCGGATGAGATCCCGGACATGACGAGAGCTCCGGAATGGTCCGGAGGTGAAGATCGGTATATTGGACGAAGGGTATTGGAGTCCAGAATTGTTCCGGGGGTACCAGGCTATGGCCAGCATGAACGAAAGGTGTTTCTTGAGCCCTGGCAAGTGTTGGAGGGCCTCATGGGCCAAAGGGGAAGGGGCAAACCAGCCCACTAAGGGGTGGTGCGCCCCCCACACCCTTTCCCACGTAACTTGGGGAGGTGGGGCGCCTCCACCTCGCTTGGGAGGAAAGCCTCCACCTGCTTGGCTTGGGGGGCAAGTCTCCCTAGGGAGATCCAATCTGCTTGGCCGCCGCCCCCTAGGGGAAACCCTAGGGCGCCTCCCCCTCTCCCCTTGCCCCTATATATAGTGGAGGGGTGGGAGGGCAGCCGCACCTCTTCCCTGGCGCAGCCCTCTCCTCCTCCAACTCCTCCTCCTCCTCCTCCTCCGTAGTGCTTAGCAAAGCTCTGCCGGAGAACCACGAGCTCCATTGCCACCATGCCGTCGTGCTGCTGGAGTTATCCCTCAACTTCTCCTCTCCCCTTGCTGGATCAAGAAGGAGGAGACGTCCCCGGGATGTACGTGTGTTGAACGCGGAGGCGCCGTCCGTTCGGCGCTAGATCGGATCTTCCGCGATTTGAATCGCCGTGAGTACGACTCCATCAACCGCGTTCTTGTAACGCTTCCGCTTAGCGATCTTCAAGGGTATGAAGATGCACTCCCTCTCTCTCGTTGCTAGCATCTCCTAGATTGATCTTGGTGACATGTAGGAAAATTTTGAATTATTGCTACGTTACCCAACAGTGGCATCATGAGCTAGGTCTATGCGTAGATTCTATGCATGAGTAGAACACAAAGTAGTTGTGGGCGATGATTTGTTCAATTTGCTTGCCGTTACTAGTCTTATCTTGATTCGGCGGCATTGTGGGATGAAGCAGCCCGGACCGACCTTACACGTACTCTTACGTGAGACAGGTTCCACCGACTGACATGCACTTGATGCATAAGGTGGCTAGCTGGTGTCTGTCTCTCCCACTTTAGTCAGATCGGATTCGATGAAGAGGGTCCTTATGAATGGAAAATAGAAATTGGCATATCACCGTTGTGGCTTTTGCGTAGGTAAGAAACGTTCTTGCTAGAAACCCATAGCAGCCACGTAAAACATGCAACAACAATTAGAGGACGTCTAACTTGTTTTTGCAGGGTATGCTATGTGATGTGATATGGACAAAAGGATGTGATGAATTATATATATGTGATGTATGAGAATGATCATGTTCTTGTAATAGGAATCACGACTTGCATGTCGATGAGTATGACAACCGGCAGGAGCCATAGGAGTTGTCTTAATTTATTGTATGACCTGCGTGTCAATGAAAAACGCCATGTAATTACTTTACTTTATTGCTAACCGTTAGCCATAGTAGTAGAAGTAATAGTTGGCGAGACAACTTCATGAAGACACGATGATTGAGATCATGGTGTCATGCTGGTGATGAAGGTGATCATGCCGCGCCTCGAAGATGGAGATCAAAAGGCGCAATATGATATTGGCCATATCATGTCACTTTATGATTTGCATGTGATGTTTGTCATGTTTACATCTTATTTTCTTAGAACGACGGTAGCATAAATAAGATGATCCCTCACTAAATTTCAAGAGATGTGTTCCCCCTAACTGTGCACCGTTGCGAAGGTTCGTTGTTTCAAAGCACCACGTGATGATCGGGTGTGATAGATTCTAACATTCGCATACAACGGGTGTAAGCCAGATTTACACATGCGAAACACTTAGGTTGACTTGACGAGCCTAGCATGTACAGACATGGCCTCAGAACACAAGAGACCGAAAGGTCGAACATGAGTCGTATAGTAAATACGATCAACATGGAGATGTTCACCGTTGATGACTAGTCCGTCTCACGTGATGATCGGACACGGTCTAGTTGATTCGGATCATGTATCACTTAGATGACTAGAGGGATGTCTATCTAAGTGGGAGTTCATTAAATAATCAGATGAACTTAATTATCATGAACATAGTCAAAAGGTCTTTGCAAATTATGTCATAGCTTACGTTTTGGTTCTACTGTTTAAGATATGCTCCTAGAGAAAATTTAGTTGAAAGTTGACAGTAGCAATTATGCGGACTGGGTCCGTATACCGAGGATTGTCCTCATTGCTGCACAAAAGGCTTATGTCCTTAATGCACCGCTCGGTGTGTGAACCTCGAGCGTCGTCTGTGGATGTTGCGAACATCTGACATATATGTTTTGATGACTACGTGATAGTTCAGTGCGTAATGCTAACGGTTTAGAATTGAGGCGCCAAATACGTTTTTGAAACATCGCAGAACATATGAGATGTTCTAAAGACTGAAATTGGGATTTCAGACTGGTGCCCACGTCAAGAGGTATGAGACCTCTGACAAGTTTCATAAGCCTGCAAACTAAGGGAGAAAAGCTCAATCGTTGAGCATGTGCTCTGATTGTCTGAGTAATACAATCGCTTGAATCGAGTGGGAGTTAATCTTCCAGATGAGATAGTGATGGTTCTCCATAGTCACTGCCACCAAGCTATTAGAGCTTCGTGATGAACTATAACACATCAGGGATAGACATGATGATCCTTGAGCAACTCGTGATGTTTGACACCGCGAAAGTAGAAATCAAGTAGGAGCATCAATTGTTGATGGTTAGTAAAACCACTAGTTTCAAGAAGGGCAAGGGAAAGAAGGGATACATCATGAAACGGCAAATCAGTTGCTGCTCTAGTGAAGAAACCCAAGGTTGAACCCAAACCCGAGACTAAGTGCTTCTGTAATGAGGGGAACAGTCACTGAAGCAGAACTACCCTAGATACTTGATAGATGAGAAGGCAGGCAAGGTTGACAAAAGTATATTGGATATACATTATATGAATGTGTACTTTACTAGTACTCCTAGTAGCACCAGGGTATTAGATACCGGTTCGGTTGCTAAGTGTTGGTAACTCGAAATAAAAGGCTACGGAATAAACGGAGACTAGCTAAAGGTGAGATGACGATATGTGTTGGAAGTGTTTCCAAGGTTGATGTAATCAAACATCGTACGCTCCCTCTACCATCGGGATTGGTATTAAACCTAAATAATTGTTATTTGGTGTTTGCGTTGAGCATAGACATGATTGGATTATGTTTATCGCAATACGGTTATTCATTTAAGGAGAATAATGGTTACTCTGTTTATTTGAGTAATACCTTCAATGGTCTTGCACCTAAAATGAATGGTTTATTGAATCTCGATCGTAGTGATACACATGTTCATGCCAAAAAGATATAAGATAGTAATGATAGTACCACATACTTGTGCCACTGCCATTTGAGTCATATTGGTATAAAACGCATGAAGAAGCTCCATGTTGATGGATATTTGGACTCATTCATTTTTGAAAAGATTGAGACATGCGAACCATGTCTATTGGTATATATGCATGAAGAAACTCCATGCAGATGGATCATTTGGACTCACTTGATTTTGAATCACTTGAGACATGCAAATCATACCGCATGGGCAAGATGACTGAAAGGCCTCGTTTTCAGTAAGATGGAACAAAAGAGCAACTTGTTGGAAGTAATACATTTGATGTGTGCAATCCAATGAGTGCTGAGGCACGCAGTGAATATCATTATGCTCTTACTTCACAGATGATTTGAGTAGATTCTAAGTATATTTACTTGATGAAACACAAGTCTGAATTATTGAAAGGTTTAAGTAATTTCAAAGTGAAGTTGAAGATCATCGTGACAAGAGGATAAAATGTCTATGATATGATCATAGAGATGAATATCTAAGTTACGGGTTTGGTACACAATTAAGACATTGTGGAAATTGTTTCACAACTAATACCGCCTGGAACACCATAGTGTGATGGTGTGTCCGAACATCATAAATGCACCCTATTGGATATGGTGCATACCATGATGTCTCTTATCGAATTACCGCTATCGTTTATGGGCTAGGCATTAGAGACATCCGCATTCACTTTAAATAGGGCACCACGCAATTCCGTTGTGACGACACCGTATAAACTATGGTTTAGAGAAACCTAAGCTGTCGTTTCTTAAAAGTTTGGGGCTGCGACGCTTATGTGAAAAAGTTTCAGGCTGATAAGCTCGAACCCAAAACGGATAAATGCATCTTCATAGAATACCCAAAATAGTTGGGTATACCTCCTATTTCAGATCTGGAAGCAAAAGTGATTGTTTATAGAAACGGGTCCTTTCTCGAGGAAAAGTTTCTCTCGAAAGAATTGAGTGGGAGGATGGTGGAGACTTGATGAGGTTATTGAACTGTCACTTCAACTAGTGTGCAGCAGGGCACAGGAAGTTGTTCCTGTGGCACCTGCACCAATTGAAGTGGAAGCTTGTGATAGTGATGATGAAACTTTGGATCAAGTCACTACCAAACCTCGTAGGTCGACAAGGATGCGTTCTACTTCAGAGTGGTATGTAATCCTGGCTTGGAAGTCATGTTGCTAGACAACAATGAACCTACGAGCTATGGAGAAGTGATGGTGGGCCCGGATTCCGACGAATGGCTCGAGGCCATAAAATCCGAGAGAGGATCCATGTATAAAAACAAAGTATAGACTTTGGAAGAACTACTTGATGGTCGTAAGGCTATTGGGTGCAGATGGATTTTAAAAGGAAGACGGACAATGATGGTAAGTGTCACCATTAAGAAAGCTCGACTTGTCGTTAAGTTGTTTTCCGACAAGTTCAAGGAGTTGACTATGATGAGACTTTCTCACTCGTAGCGATGCTAAGAGTCTGTTGGAATTATATTAGCAGTTACTACATTATTTATGAAATCTTGCAGATGGGATGTCAAAACGTTGTTTCCTCGACAATTTTCTTGAGGAAAGGTTGTATGTGATACAACCAGAAGGTTTTGTCAATCCTGAAAGATGCTAACAAGTATGCAAAGCTCCAGCAATCCTTCTAAGGACTGGAGTAAGCATCTCGGAGTTGGAATGTACGCTTTGATGAGATGATCAAAGATTTTGGGTTTTTACAAAGTTTATGAGAAACTTGTATTTCCAAAGAAGTGAGTGGGAGCACTATAGAATTTTTGATGAGTATATGTTGTTAACATATTGTTGATCAGAAATGATGTAGAATTTCTGGAAAGCATACAGGGTTATTTGAAAAGTGTTTTTCAATGGAAAACCTGGATTAAGCTACTTGAACATTGATCATCAAGATCTATAAGGATAGATCAAAAACGCTTAATAGTACTTTCAAATGAATACATACCGTGACAAGATTTTGAAGGAGTTCAAAATAGATCAGCAAAGAAGGAGTTCTTGGCTGTGTTACAAGGTGTGAGTATTGAGTAAGACTCAAGACCTGACCACGGCAGAAGAGAGAGAAAGGACGAAGGTCGTCCCCTATGCTTTAGACGTAGGCTCTACAGTATGCTATGCTGTGTACCGCACCTGAAGTGTGCCTTGCCATAAGTTAGTCAAGGGGTACAAGAGTGATCCAGGAATGGATCACATGACAGTGGTCGAACTTATCCTTAGTAACTAGTGGACTAAGGAAATTTCTCGATTATGGAGGTGGTAAAAGAGTTCATCGTAAGGGGTTACGTCGATGCAAACTTTGACACTAATCCGGATGACTCTGAGTAGTAAACTGGATTCGTATAGTAGAGCAGTTATTTGGAATAGCTCCAAGTAGCGCGTGGTAGCTGCATCTACAAGATGACATAGAGATTTGTAAAGCACACACAGATCTGAAAGGTTCAGACCTGTTGACTAATAACCTCTCTCACAAGCGAGATATGAACAAACCCCATGGGTGTTGGATTCTTACAATCACATAGTGATGTGAACTAGATTATTGACTCTAGTGCAAGTGGGAGACTGTTGGAAATATGCCCTAGAGGCAATAATAAAATGGTTATTATTGTATGTCCTTGTTCATGATAATTTTCTATTGTTCATGCTATAATTGTATTAACTGGAAACTGTAATACATGTGTGAATACATAGACCACAACATGTCCCTAGTAAGCCTCTAGTTGACTAGCTCGTTGATCAATAGATGGTTAAGGTTTCCTGACCATGGACATTGGATGTCATTGATAACGGGATCACATCATTAGGAGAATGATGTGATGGACAAGACCCAATCCTAAGCATAGCACAAGATCGTGTAGTTCGTTTGCTAAGAGCTTTTCTAATGTCAAGTATCATTTCCTTAGACCATGAGATTGTGCAACTCCCGGATACCGTAGGAATGCTTTGGGTGTACCAAACATCACAACGTAACTGGGTGGCTATAAAGGTACACTACAGGTATCTCCGAAAGTGTCGGTTGGGTTGGCACGAATCGAGACTGGGATTTGTCACTCCGTATGACGGAGAGGTATCTCTGGGCCCACTCGGTAATGCATCATCATAATGAGCTCAATGTGACTAAGTAGTTAGTCACAGGATCATGCATTACGGAACGAGTAAAGTGACTTGCCGGTAACGAGATTGAACGAGGTATTGGGATACCGACGATCGAATCTCGGGCAAGTAACATACCGATAGACAAAGGGAATTGAATACGGGATTGATTGAATCCCTGACATCGTGGTTCATCCGATGAGATCATCGTGGAACATGTGGGAGCCAATATGGGTATCCAGATCCCGCTATTGGTTATTGGCCGGAGAGGTGTCTTGGTCATGTCTGCATGGTTCCCGAACCCATAGGGTCTACACACTTAAGGTTCGGTGACGCTAGAGTTGTTATGGGAAATAGTATGTGGTTACCGAAGGTTATTCGGAGTCCCGGATGAGATCCCGGACATGACGATGAGCTCCGGAATGGTCCGGAGGTGAAGATCAGTATATTGGACGAAGGGTATTGGAGTCCGGAATTGTTCCGGGGGTACCAGGCTATGGCCAGCATGACCGAAAGGTGTTTCGGGAGCCCCGACAAGTGTTGGAGGGCCTCATGGGCCAAAGGGGAAGGGGCAAACCAGCCCACTAAGGGGTGGTGCGCCCCCCACACCCTTTCCCACGTAACTTGGGGAGGTGGGGCGCCTCCACCTGGCTTGGGAGGCAAGCCTCCACCTGCTTGGCTTGGGGGGCAAGTCTCCCTAGGGAGATCCAATCTGCTTGGCCGCCGCCCCGTAGGGGAAACCCTAGGGCGCCTCCCCCTCTCCCCTTGCCCCTATATATAGTGGAGGGGTGGGAGGGCAGCCGCACCTCTTCCCTGGCGTAGCCCTCTCCTCCTCCAACTCCTCCTCCTCCTCCTCCGTAGTGCTTAGCAAAGCTCTGCCGGAGAACCACGAGCTCCATTGTCACCATGCCGTCGTGCTGCTGGAGTTCTCCCTCAACTTCTCCTCTCCCCTTGCTGGATCAAGAAGGAGGAGACGTCCCTGGGCTGTACGTGTGTTGAACGCGGAGGCGCCGTCCGTTCGGCGCTAGATCGGATCTTCCGTGATTTGAATCGCCGTGAGTACGACTCCATCAACCGTGTTCTTGTAACGCTTCCGCTTAGCGATCTTCAAGGGTATGAAGATGCACTCCCTCTCTCTCGTTGCTAGCATCTCCTAGATTGATCTTGGTGACACGTAGGAAAATTTTGAATTATTGCTACGTTACCCAACAAGGATTTCACAGGAGGTGGGAGTTTTCGCGCGCGTTGTAATTTTGGAATAGCAAGGCGCGGGTTGAGATGGAGGGAGTTGTCGGAGCACAACGAGACAAAGATATGTCTTAAATATTTCGGGCTAACAAGGCGCGGGTTGAAGAGGCGGGAGTTTCGCAGCACGATAGACAGAGACGCTAGCTTGAAATTTTGGCATAACAAGGCGCGGCTTGAAATTTCGGGAGAACAAGCTTAACGTGTACCCAAAAGAAAAAAAGACAATTTAGACTAGTATGATATACTACGTACAATGTGTTTAACACACACAACACACACACAGACACCATTTAGACTAGTAAGGTACATGTGCATTGCACGCATGAGATTTGGCAACCAAATTATGAATAAATACCACATTATAGGATGTAAGCTTTGAGTCATATATGCATGATGTAGATGTTCGTTTAATTCTTATAGTTCATTTCATTCAAAATCATCTAGTTTTTATAAGAAAGCTAATCTATTTTATGATTCATGGAATTGTGCGTTGTAAGGCATAAAGTAAAAACAAATCATGTAGAAAAACATTTGGGCAATTCTGATACGGAAGATTCTAGAACAAAGAAGAAGTGCTTGTGTTTTGAGGTTTGTGCATTGTGCTTAAGTTCAACCATAGAGTCTTCTAGATTGTACATGTGGCAAAATCTGGTGGAATCTAGATGATATCCAACGGCCAGTAGTGCTCAAATTTGCCAGCTCTGCACCATCGGATTGGCCTCATCCAACGACCATCTTTCAAAGTTAAAGTTATCCGCACACTATATCAAAAATAAAAAATATAATATATATAGGGGTATAGATAGATATGTGATGCGAAAGCCACCCATCATCTCCAATTAGAATAGTGTGTCCATGCACGGATGCAATGTGGCCAAACGATGTCTGCCATCGGTATCTCAAATTCAAAACAGTCTGACCTTGTTCAATGTGTATACATTACAACAGGATCATTTCCAAACCACATCGCGCCGATCTCCGTTATATTCATGCATGCATGGGTTTCAAACATCATGATCTCTTATTTAAATATTTGAATTCAACTTTACATTGATTATGACCTCACCTAGTCTTTTACACCCACACATTGGTCTTCTCTTTATAATTGTACCACTAACTTTCTCTCGTGCATGCATGCACACACACTACCAGTCGGCATTATCCATCGCACACATGCAACCTTTTTCTTCAGGTCGGTCTCCCATGAAGGCACACACACACACACATCCCCCTCTCCATCATATTGGGCATTCTTTATCTCTCACGTGCGTGCGCAACGATCGATGTTCTATGTGTGTGTGTATATAGCTAGGTCTTTCATAGTTTTCCACATAAAGCGATCAATCTATATATCTAGTGAGGTCTCACCCTCTTTCCCACGTCCACATTGATCAATCTATACCTCTCTATATAGGATTACATATATAGCTAATACACCCACATTAATTATATATCCAACGCCCCCCTCTCATCATCCATGCCTTCCGCTTCATCTCTCAGACGCGCGCACAATGGCGAAGACAGGGGGCAGCAGGGGCCCTGCCCCCCCTAACATCACTATATATCGAGGCTAATATGAATGTGATCATTAGACAATTGCTGGTAAAAATGGTTTAAGTTGATGAATTGGCCCTCCTCATAAAGGATTAGCAATGCTTGCCCCTAGCTCACGAGACATTTTTCATGGCTCCGCCACTGCGCGCAACAGCGCACGTTCTCGCCCCCCCTCTCTAAATATCGATCTCGCAGTTGTGCACTCCTTCACAGTCTCCCTCCACTCGGCCCCTCGCACCATCTTCTAGCCCCCCACCAGATTTTGCCACATGTACAATCTAGCAGACTCCATGGTTGAACTTAAGCATAATGCACAAATCTCAAAACAACAGTGGTTCTCCTTTGTTCTAGAATCTTCCGTATCATAACTGCCCAAACTTTTTTTCTATTTGAATTGCCATTATTTGTTTTTACTTTATGCTTTACAACACACAATTCCATGAATCATAAAATAGATTAAGGGCTTCTTTGATTCAAAGGATTCTTGAAGGAATTTTGGAGGATTCTAATCCTTAGGAATTTTTCCTATCTTGGTTGTTTGATTCGTAGGATTGTAAACCATAGGAATTTTTCCATATGATCCATTTGCACTAGATTTCATAGGAAACATCCCATCCACTCAAACCTCTTTGAAAGAATTCTGCGTTTTTTCTATGCACAATCAAACACTCGTACCATCCTGTAGGATTCAAGACGACATTCCACTCTAATCCCATGTTCTTCCTATTCCCGCGTTTTGGAAATCCTACGAATCAAAGAGGCCCTAGGTTTTTTATAAAAACTAATTGATTTTGAATGAAATGAACTATAAGAATTAAACGAAGGTCTACATCAGGCATATATGACTTAGAGCTTACATGCTACAGTGTGGTATTTATTCATAATTTGGTTGCAAAATCTGACGCGTGCAATGCACGTGTACCTTACTAGTACTTTGAGTATGTGCAAAACACAATGGCACGCTACACAGTGTCTCTCTTACAGTTCATGAAGCCACGTGGCACATGTGGAGGCGTTGTCGCGACATCCTTGTGTGGATTGATCACAGTGACGTGCTGCTGGTTCCAGAAGAATGTGCTCGTCCTCCATGAGCCGCACTGGCGGTACATGCACGAAGCGAAGATGTGCACGCACGCCACGCACGCACTCATTCCCTCCCACGCACACGTGGGTACATGGGCGGACGCGATTTTGTACCAAGATCCACCCCATGTGATAATTTGACGCGTGTAAAGTCCTTCACTTCATTGATGGTTAATTAATACAGCGCATGCAAATTGAGTGGACGTGAGGGCGGAAGAAAGACATTACTACTCCACTGCGCGCATGCGAGTAGTTAAATCATGGGTTGCTAGTAGTACTTCCATTGGTCTCCTTCGTATTTTGTGCCAATTTTTGAAAGTAACATAATATTTACGCATCTGAGCAGTGTGGTCTACTTGAAATTTATGTTCCACTAAACTCATCGGGGGCCGTTTCGGGCCTCGAAACCAAAAACCATCAATTAATATTTACCTTGTTCCCATCACATTCGAAATTACTAGTGCTACAATTAAGTGCAATCCTGCTCACACCTACCAGTACGTACCAAACCTGAATGTGTTCCCACTATGCAGGTTTTAGTACTAGTGCTAGTACTTAGGTTATAAAAACGGGAACTACCTAACCGAAAATTACTCTACCTTCCTCCTCATAAGTCCTCCTTCTTCGTCCGTCCTTGCCATGGCTGGTGTGCAGAGCTCTAGGTCGAGAACTACTCGTAACAAGGGAGGGGCAACCAAGGCTGCGGAAGAAAAAAGAGAGGGCTCGCCGCCATGCGGAGACCTCAAAAGATCTCTCACGGGCAAGCGATGGCTCCCAGGAGCGCCCTAGATGCGGAGGTTAACATGCCGAGCTGGCGGCGCTGGAGTCGTTATCGCTCGACGGCATGCTCGATCAGCTCAATAAGCACCTCAATAAGCAGAAGGAGTTCATCCACGGCTTGGTGGAGCTGCTGAAGGAGATGCTCGACGACATGCCCGCTAAGCTCAATGAGCAGGGGGAGTTGACTGCCGGCTTGGTGATGCTGCTGAAGAAGAGCATTGCCTCGGAGAAGAAGGCGACCGGCAAAATCCTGCAACTTCAGGAGGCCAAGGCGAAGCTCTGCCACGAGCTCGACCTGCTGAAGGAGGAGAACGCCGGCTGGAAGAAGCTGCATGAGAATGGTAGTTCCTCGATGAAGATGTTGCAGGCCCTCGTCATGGAATAGAAGGAGGAGTTGGCAAAGCTCCGCATCGAGCACACGGCTGCTGTGAAGGTACGTAATGCGGCCGTGGAACAGATGATGAAGGCTCGCGTCGAGAAATCCCGCGTCATGGACACAATGATGAAGATGACGGAGGAGACACGCAAGGAGATGGAGGTCGTGGAGGCGATGAAGAAGCAGTTACGACTCCGCGGCCAGCAACCCTTCATGTAGTGTGAGCAGCGCCCCAGACTTGTGTGTGCGTCTTCCTTCTTGTTTTGGGGGTGATAATCCTCCTTCTTCTTTTGCTCCTGTGTTTCTTATTTTGCTTCGGGTGTTTTGCCGCACGTGTCACCTTCTCTGCGAGGCATGAATAGAACAATGCTAAAAATGAGATGACTAGCAAATTAGATCATTCTTTATCGCCAATAGAACAGTGCCTCTTGCCAGTAATATATAATAAGAGTAGAGAGTAGAGGATATGGCACTGGGCTGCCGTGTTTCGTGCTCCTCCGTCGTACTCCAGTGGAAAACTTGAGTATACCGCACGGTTCTTTGCTCCTCCTCAGGTCATCGGCACATTTATACGAGCAGTCAAATCACAAGGCCCCGCCTTCCAGCAGTAATGAGCCGTCAAATCACAAAGGCCCTCGCCTCTCGTGAAAAGGACCAAGCTAGACTGCCCCGCCCTCTAGCCTTTTAAAAAATGTATACATTTGTATAGTAGTAGTATCGATGGATTGCGCCATGGAGCAAAACTAACAAGATGTAATTAAAGAAAAAAGGTGGTACATATAGAGAGCGATCGTCGCCAAATTATGCATATACTATGTGACACTACCCACTATGAAGGTACTAGTAACATAGACTAGTAACTAGTCTATGCTACTCTCCACTATGACCAACCAAAGTTGAGGCGCGGATACAACCGAGGGCCTGGTTGTGTCTATACTTGGACAACTGACCCGACTGCATGCGCACCAGGCAGACGAAGCTCGTGTCGTGTTGGTGCCGTGTGCGGCCCGCACATTAACCAAAACCTCGCGCCTCCATCTTAGCCTCCGCATTTTAAACTTCTCAATCTCAAGGCCAAGGAGCAACGTGAAACCTATGATAGAGCCAATCGGATGGTTGAGAACACTACAATTCGTAGCTACAGATGCGTGTGTGAGAGAGGATGAGTGCGTGCGTGCACCTCTTCTCAGAGTACAAGTGTATGTGGGTGGCATCGACCTAGGGAGCAGTGATGGTGCGTGCGAGAAGTCCCGAGAGATAGGTGTAATGCGTTTGAAAAAAAGACTAGTCTATAGCTCGCCACGAGGCTATTCCTGTCGAACGCCAAGTGTAAGATATGTATCCGACGGTGCGAGTTTTTGCACGTACATAGCAGTAGAAAAAGAACTAGTACCATGGCATATGCTACACCACGGTCGAGAAAACGTGCCGACGTTACGCCATCCGGGAATAGTGCGCACTTCGAAACTAGAACCATTAATAAATTTTGAGCGCGTCTCGTCACATTCCAAATTACTACTACTACCACGCTATATTTAATTGCAAATCTGTTCACACCGATCACAACCTAAACGGTTTCCCACTTAGGAGCGTACTAGTAGTACTCGGTTATAAATACTACTATGCTAAGATGACTGCACATTCCTCCTCAACTCCTCATCCACAAAAAACAATCAAGTCAATCAAGCCATGGCCAGCGTGAGTTCTGGGTCGAGAGATTTCCACCAGGGAGAGGTGAGCATGGAAGAGGAAGCACGAGAGATGTCCCGCCTCGCCGCGAAAGCAGCCGACATGTTCAGCCGTGCAGTAGTAGCAGCACAGAGGTCCCGCTGCGCCGCCGAAGCAGCACGGAGGTCCCGCCGCGCCGTTGATGTAGCAGACTGGTCCGGCCACGCTGCGGAAGCAGCAGAGATGTCCCGCCACACCACCGAAGCAGCACAGAGGTCCCGCCGCGCCGCGGTGGCCTGGGAAATTTTCTCGCGGGCAGGCAAGGACTCTTACAGGCGCATGCGTGCGATGGTCCATACCCAGATGGATCATATCTCCGGCTGGGCGAGGTTATAGGATGAGGCTACCAGCATCATCCGACAACTAGGGGAGGGCAATGCGAAGCTCTGGGGCGAGCACGACCTGCTGAGGGCGAAGATCGCCGGAAGGGCGAAGCAGGCGGAGGAGACCGCTGCCTTGTTGCAGAGGACGGGCGTCATCGTCAAGAAACTTATGGACGAGAATGCCATGCTCCGCATCGAGCGCAACATGCTGGTGGAGGAATCCGTGGATGCTGCCAAGCAGCGTATTAAGGACATGAAACTGATGAAAGAGATCATCGCCCGCTGCGAGAACTAGTCTCCGCGACCTGCAGCGCATAAAGAAAGTAGAGATCAGCGAGCCAGATCATTGTATGCGTCTTCCTTCTTCTTTTGCCCTTGTGTATTTCGGGCGTAGCCGCATGTGGTTTTTTTAATTATCTTCCTAATTATGTAAGACAATTATTATCCACTCTCGTCGTCCTTATATATATATTCATCAGTCTTGCTATAAGTCGCAGTAGATGCTATATAGGTCCGTCGGATCTTACATCAAGATCCGTGCAAAATTTTCTTTTCAGATTTTCTTTTTTCTCTCTTAAATCTCAGTCGAGTGAGACATTGCCACGCCATCAAACAGAGGCTCGGGTGCCATTAATGGAGACCTTGGGAGAGAGGTGGACGGCAGATGGAGGTCAAAGGGCTCTCCTCCCGATAAGCACGCGCAGGGGTCTGATCGCATGCCTCCCGTACTCAAATAGCTACCCTGCACGGCGCCTCCTAGCTAATAAAAAAAGGGGACGCGTGGCGGCACATAAATGGTAAATAGAACACCCACGGTTTCAATAATACTTGTGTTTCCGATTGTAACGTGACAACACTTGTTCCAAAATGACTTTGTTGATTGTTAATGTGTGCGCCTTCGCAAATCGGACAGCAAAATTACCACAGCATGTTGGTGCCATGTCATGACACCAAGCCAAGTTTCATGATTTTCATGCGTGTTTCGGATTTACAGGAATTAAAAAACCAAGTTCCAGCCGAGCCATGACGCCCAGATGTTTGAATTTCATTCCCATTTCTGGCATGGGACCTAGAAATTTACCCGAGGACACACATGCGATTTTTCAACCAGCTTTGGTGCACTGGAGCATGTGCTTGTATTTAAAATTTGAATTATGCACACAAAGGTGACAAGTTCCCTCTCAGAACCACGAGCCTTCTTGAGAGAAGCTCCGGTTTGCAAAAAGCTTATACCAAAACTGGTTCCTATTCTGCAAATTTGTTTACCACAGCATGGTAGTACCATGACATGACACCATGCCAATTTTCATGATTTTCAGGCGTGTTTTGGATTTACAAGAATTTTAAAACCAAGCTTCTCAATGTTCTCGGCTGAACCACGATGCCCAGATGTTTGAATTTCATCCCCATTTCTTGCATGGGACCTAGAAATTCACCCGAGGACACACATGTGATTTTTCAGTCAACTTTGGTTCACGGGAGCATGTGATTGTAGTTCAAATTTGAAGCATGCACATTAAATGACCAGAAACTCAATTAATGTAGAAAAAGGCCAAACGAACCCGGAATAATTCCAAAATTTAACAGGGCACTCATATAGTTCCATGTTGCTTCTTTAAAGAAAATCTGGGGGAGGCAACATATATTGTTTCGCACATAAAGGTATAAAGAAATAAAGAAATAAAGAAATTAGCATACCTATTTAATTCTTGGGTTCTTATTATTTATGCCACTAGTTGTGTATCACTACTCAGTTTTGCCATTAGAGGTTACAACTACTCAAAAAATGCCATCGATCCGTGAGATGCCTGCTCAAAAATGCAATTAGATATCTAAAAAATGCCATCGTTAAGTTAGATGTTTGCTCAGAAATGCCATTAGACATTGTTATTTTCACGTCAAACCCGTTGACCATGTTACATGACAAAAATAAGCCGATTCTCACAATGATAAGTTAATGGTGTCCAGCACAACACACCCCTCAAATAAAACTAAGCACCCTGGAATTCTTTGACAAAACTAAGCACCCTGAAATTCTTTGACAACTAAACTGCTGGCTATATGATGTTGGCCATATATATTGTACGTATATAATGTCAAGAAACGAGTGGTAGTACTATACCAACTAAAAGATGAAATGTACGAAATATAACGAGAAGAAACATAACATAGTTCTGCTGGGGGCTCAGCACAACACACCCCTCAAATAAAACTAAGCACACCAGAAATTAAACTAAGCAACTAATCCGGTAGACACTGCATAAGAACCACCATGAGCAACGACACTGCCACCTTACTCGGAGTCCTTGTCCACGTCCTCGACTTCGTCCTTGTCCCTCTTCCTCTTGGGCGATACTTCTTTGCTTCAACCGCACACTTGGCTCTTGCTCTTCATCCAACCCTTGTAGATATGGAAACAAAGGCAACCATCCATTGCAGTGTAGTGGATGTGGTCTATATCTAGTACATTCCACTGCCATGCATGACGATGAAACGTGTACGGAGGTTTCTCTAGTTTACCATACGAAGGATGAACCATGGCTTCTGCCAGGGTCAGCATTGAAGGCTGAGAGGAGGACACCAGGCTTGCCTTCTGGAGATCGAAGGGCTGGCCTACAACGAGGCCTATCTGACCCAGGATTTCCTTGTCGTTCCTAAAGTCTACAGTAACGAATTTGACTCGGCCGCCCTTGAGGAACTTCTTAAATTCCTCGCACTCAACGTCGGCATGGCATATGTGGTAGACCAAGCATCAGTCATGCACGCAAACCTGGATCACGGCGGGCTTCTTCTTCTCTACCTCCTTTACTTTCTTCTCGCTTCCCAGGACTATGGTGTACTCAACATCTAGCCCAGCGGCCCACTCATCATTTGAGTTTTTGAACATGCGTTTGAAGCGAGCAAGGCATTCTTTCACCGTTGCGGAAGAACGGGTGTAGATGACGTCGAACTCATCGCCGGTGATGGTCCTAACCTTGTACTCACCGCCGATCATGGAGATTTGGGATGCCATGGATTTGGGAGGAGGGTTAGGATTAGTGGAACTGCCGTAATGTGAAAGGACGGGACGACTAGGAGCGGTTTATCGATTGTAAAAATGTCGAGTGGGGGGCGCGTGCGAATGGCAGGGTAGTGGCTTGCCTGGTGGATAAATGGATTCATGCACAGTACTATGGGGGTGTGAAGCCCTCGATTCAATCATACACTAATCATACACGCAAATGTGTACGATCAAGATCAAGGACTCACGGGAGGATATCACAACACAACTCTAGACACAAATTAAAATAATACAAGCTTTATATTACAAGCCAGGGGCCTCGAGGGCTCGAATACATAAGCTCGAATACACAAGAGTCAGCGGAAGCAACAATATCTGAGAACAGACATAAGTTAGACAAGTCTGCCTTAAGAAGGCTAGCACAAAAGTAGCATCGATCGAAAAGGCAAGGCCTCCTGCCTAGGAGCCTCCTAACTACTCCTGGTTGTCGGCGGTCTCCACGTAGTAGTAGGCATCGACGGTGGCGTCTGGCTCCTGGGCTCCAACATCTGGTTGCATCAACCGGAAAGAAGAAGAAAGGGGGAAAAGGGGGAGCAAAGCAACCATGAGTACTCATCCAAAGTACTCGCAAGCAAAGATCTACACTACATATGCACATTATCAAAGAGGGGCTGTATCTATGCACTAGACTACAGAAATGCCAGAATATAGAGAAGGCCTAGTCCTATCGAAGACTAGCATCTTCTGGAAACCACCATCTTGCAGCAACAGGAGGGAGTAGAGTAGCATAAAGTAAAGTAGTAGTAGTGTTATCAACCTCGGCCAGAGATCCTTTCTCGACTCCCTGCGAGAAAGCAATCCCAGAGCCATACTATCCATTTCTCATCACAATCCATTTCTCATCACAAGTATCCAGTTCTAGTTGTATCGATCGGGATACAACTCCAAGTGTCCGTTGCCGTAGGACAGGCTATCGATAGATGTTTTCTTCCCTGTAGGGGTGGACCAACTTACACACCACGCTAGATTAACTCCGGCCGGACACACTTTCCTGGGTCATGCCCGGCCTCGGCCAAACAATACGCCGCAACCCGACCTAGACTTAATAGAGAGGTCAGCATGCCGGACTAAACCTATGCCCCCAGGGGTCATGGGCCATCGCCCCGGGAACTCCTGCACATTGCGAACGCGGCCGGTGAGCGGACCTTGCTACCTCCTTTAAAAAGGCACGTGCTTACTAGTCCAACCCGGCGCGCGCCGCTCAGTCGCTGACATCTATTAAACTTCGGCTGATGCATACGACGCAGAACGCCCATACTATGCCCACGTGATGGTTAGTGCTATCAGGCCAGAGGCCCCTCGGATCAAATATCCAAATCGTAGTGGATTAGGAGCATGCGGTAACAAGCAGAGACTCACGAAAGATGTGACCCCGTTGCCCCGTCTCGAGGACTTGCGGCAAGGTCTAGGAATGCCCGGCCATGCCTCGTAATTATCTCGCGGGCACCCTCCAGGTCAACCCATCTCCACATCACTCGCGGGTACCCGTCAGGGGCGACCCGCCTTTCCAAGTAACAGTTGTAAAGTCCAAGTATTCGTGTGTCCAAACATTAAGGGGAAAACCCAAGGAATCACCACCGGTGAATTCCACTCGATGTAATCATCAAGGTGAACGTAAGAGGAACCACCCCCGAGGTTCACACTTGAGGGGTTGCACGACAGAGTCGTATTGGAAGTGGTTAAGGCGGAATCACCCTCGATGACCACGACCGAATAGCTACACTACAGGGTTAACATCAGAAGTGCTGTAGAGGTCTCACCCTCGGCACTCGATAGTAACCCAGTAGTGTCGAGCAACTAAGGGGAAAGTGATGTGTGGTGTCGGGGCCTGGTCTTCGATCCCGTTGATCGGGTCTTCGATGTTGAGGAGGGGCAACAAGGTCAAGGTGGGAGTCACTGATGGATCACTAACCAACCTATACTAAGCAGTTTAGGATAAGCAGGTAAGGTACACTGAGCATGTTACAAAAGCAGGCTATGCATCAGAATAGGAGCAAACAATAACAGTAGCAAAATCTAATGCAAGCATGAGAGAATGGAATGGGCAATATCGGGATGGTCAAAGGGGGGGCTTGCCTGGTTGCTCTGGCAAGGAGGGGTTGTCGTCGAGGTAGTCGATCACAGGGGCAGGATCGGTCTCGAGGTCTACCGGAGAGAAGAGGGAGAAGAAATAGTAAATATAAAGCAAACATAGCATCATAAAGCATAACATGGCAATACGCGGTGTTAGGGGTGATCTAACGCGGTACTACACATTGCAGACGGAGAGGGAAAACATCCGGAGGGGTTTTCCTCGTGTTAAGCATTTTCTGGACAGATGAAAGAGAGGGGGAAGTTCCATGTTCAGCATGCTAGGGGCATGTGACAGATGAACGGACCGCGTATTCGGATTCGTTGGATTTTTCTGAGCAACTTTCATGTAGAAAACATTTTCATCCGAGTTACGGTTTAATTTCTATGATTTTTCAAAGATTTAACAATATTCTGAAATTCCTGTAATTCGAAAAACTAAACAGACATATTGCTATGGGTACACAGGAGTGTACCCAACAATGTGTGCACGTGTATGGAACGTGGGGCAAGGGGCTGGGTTGACCTAGTCAATATTTTGACTAGTCAAAAGTGAACAGTGCACATGGGTCCCAATTGTCATAGACACATTTTAATTAACATATTCTTGACTAAACTTAACTAGCTTAATTAGAGGGGGGTGGACTAAACTAATTAGGGCCTCCCTAATTAACAGGGGGGTGTCGGGCTCATGTGACACAGGCCCAAATCGGCCTCTGGTGAGGCCATGCCCGCACACACGTACTCGTAGAGTACGGCGCCGGCGGCCATGGTGCTGGGCGGGAGGGAAGGCATGTCGCAGGGGGGTCGGGCTCCGTTGGCCGGGCGCGGCCTCCGGCGAGGCAGGGAGGGCCGCGCAGCGGGAGGGGCCGGCGCAGTGCGATGGGAGCGGGGCAGCAGGTGCGGCGGCGGGGCACCCGGAAGTAGCGGACGGGGAAGGAACCAGAGCGCGGGGTTAGGGCGGCAGCGGCAAGGCAGGGCAGGCGGCAGTGGCAGCCATGGTGCGGGGGAGCGGGGCGATGCTGGGAAGCAACAGGCGAAGTAGTACGGGCAGGAGCAGAAAGCAGCAGGCGAGCAGCGGCAGGCAGCATGGGCGCGCCAGGCGGCGAGCAGCAGCAGCACACAGAGGCTGCGGGGGTGGCGGCTACGGCGCGAGGGAAGTGGCGGACAACGCGGCCAATGAGGAGGAGCGCGGACAGGCGCGAGCTACGCACGGGGAGGGGCGCGACGAATGCGGTGAGCGGGAGTTGGGCCGCGTCAATGCGGTGAGCAGGAGTTCGGCCGCGTCAACGCAAGGTCGGGGCGGCGATTGCAGAGACGAGGAATGAGGGGAAACAGGGGGAAACAGCGAGGCTCACCCCGGGGAGGCCGATAACGAGCTCGGATGGGCTGGGGGCTTGCCGGAGCACGGATCCAGGGCGGCGGAGGTCGGGTCGAAGGTGGAAGAAGATGGTGATAGCGTCGATGCGGCGGTGATCCGGGCCAATCCGGACCCGTAGATGATGTAGTCGTGGACAATGGTCTTCCTGGATAGCAGCTGACGGCGCGGGGTGGCTCCAGAGCGTGACAACATCAATGGCGCGGCGGCGACCGAGCTCGGGCGATGGCTTCGAGCGAGGAGAGAGGCAAGAGCGGGGAGGGGATGCGATCTAGGGTTCGTTAACGAGGCTCAGGGTTCTTATCCGCCGCGAGGACCGCGGGATGGCTGCCACGGGGGCATCGGCGGCTAGAGTGGCCTGGATGGCCGCCACACCCTCATCTACCTCCTGTAGCAGGAGGTTGAAGGAGAGATGGTGGTGGTGGGCTGGGCTGTTGTTGCTAGATGGGCCAAAGTGCAAAGTGCCACTAGAGCCCACTAACACAGTAGTTAGGCCTAAGTGCACAGTAGGTCTCCCATATTTTCCCTTTTTATATCCTGTAATGTTTCCACCACTCTTTTGCATTTAGCTCATGCAGCAAACGATTTTTGCTATAACTGAAACTTGGCACATAAATCAAGCACAAAATTTTACGATGGCACAAAAAGTTTGGAGGCAAAAGGAGTTACCAAACCATTTTTAGAAATTGAAAAGGTCCATTTAATTGATGCTGGACCACTAAATTAAATCCCAGGGGCATTTTGGGAATTCCAAAAATGTTGGCTGCAACATGAGAAATATCTAGGGATTATTTGCCATAGGATGAACTATTTTATTTGCATGAAAGAAGAAGCAAATATTTGACATGAAATTTGAAATTGAAGCAGATTTTGGACAAGCGGCATTTTGGCATGATGATCATGATGACATGACCTTCATTAGGGGAAGATTACTGTAGTGTGATGTTGGGGATGTTACAAATCTCCTCCACTACAAGAAATCTCGTCCCGAGATTTAAGTGGGGAAGTAAAGAGTACCTTCGGGTGAACTGACCCATATAGGGTTAATTGTCTGGTGAACAATGCAGTGAATGTGACAGAAGTATCTCTCAAGTTGAAATTTAAGAAAACATCGAGAACAAAATATGAAGGTACAATAAGAAGTTTCAAGCGAATGGACAAATGATCGATGTCTAAAACAGAGTGTGAAAGGGGTTCAGAGCATCGAGAATAAGTATTGCATCTGATACGAGAACACATCACAAGAAAGTGGCTCATGATTTACATACGAAGCCAAGCGTGAGAGATAACCTTAGAAACAAGGGTGTACAGGAGAGTCAGGTTTCGATCCTGTGGAACTGTGGGTTATGGGCCCACCATGTGGGTTAAAAGCAGGAAGGGTGCTAACAGTTGCACGGTCATGATAGCAAGGCAGGTCAGAGGACAACCTGTCAGTTATGTTGGCAACAACGTTGGTTCCAAGGGAGAGGGACGAAGAGAACCATTTTCCTGCTCGTTAAGACGAGGCGGACCAATAGGCAAGGTTCTCGTCCATCGGTGGCTACCGGAATCTCATCAACAATAGTAACAAGGTCTTACTGACAGAGTTTGCACATCGAGGTGTTTACATAAGCAGGGAATTTATTTCTGCTCATATCATATAGATCAGAAGAAAAGTTAAACAAACCAATGTAAAGGAAAAGTATGATTATCAAATCAAACAGTCCAATGGAAATGAAGAAGTGTTAACACATAAGAGTTGATAGTATATCATTCCCAAGGAAAAGCAGAGTAGGATATACATGATAGGACAACAAGTTCAAAAGCATTTAGATAATGGGGCGAGGGAAGAATCATGATATTACCCATACAACGGTGTGAGGGTAATAGATCAAGAAACATTCGACAATGTGCTTCCAATGTTCTTGTTGATATTCGGAAAACCTCAGTCATGCTTCGAGGTAGCATTAACATGGTGTTCCAAGTAGGGGTTGGAGTTGCAGATCACAAGAAATACTCAAAGAACAATTACAGGAATAACAAGGAGTCCAAGGTATAACCAAGACATGATCAATCATGTGTTGGAAAGAAGACAAGGGGGGTAGTCGATGATAACTCAAATCATCGTAGGTCAAGGATGGTATTTCTCACCATGAATTCAATTGTCATTTCAACAGAAGTCAAAATGTTGATGCTGATCACGACGCCTTTGTCGAGAGGCTCTATGAAGATGTAATCAATTGGCGACGACATCAAGTCAAAGGAATGATAAAGCGAAAGGTTATTGGAACCACGGGTACGACACAAACTCGAAGTCAAGTTTGATGTTCAAAGAGAAATGATATGACGAGGAAGATCGACGTAAGCTTAGCTCATCGTCGAAAGTTGTGCTCCGGGAAGGACCTGGTAGCACAGTTAAAATTTAGCATGATAATGATATAACCGATCAGGTTAGGAATGAGTTGAAGGATTATTAAACTCGTAAGCAACTAAAATGGCTTAAAGTTATTGAATCGGAGTGTAGAATTGATTCACTTATCGGTGTTCTCGAGGGACTAATAACTCGGAACCCGGGGCAATCTGAAATCGCTGAGGAGCAATACCAGATGAAGACTCATAGGAAGCAACACAGTTCTTTGTTATTCTCGAGATACCGGAGGGTAATACTCGAAGGAAGGTCAAGATAGAGGTTGCGAAGATGTATCGATCTGCAGAAGACAAGCGATTTAACTTGTCTGAGAAATGGAATCAAAGGAGAACAATCATGGTCGGAACCATGATTATGAAAGATCAAACCACCAATACAAGAGGAACTTATAACAAGGGGTAAATATTTTTACGAGCAGCTTCCATGATAAGTTCTACATCGGGTCCACGGGCATGAACACAACGGTTCAAGGTCGACTCCCACTTCTTCAATGCATAACCTTTCATTCACTTCTCGCTTTTGATGGAGTTGTAGTGTTGGAATTTATCTGGCGAAACACTAGAAGAGTAAGACTCGTGAGAACTCTCGGGTTCACACGGATTATGGAAGGCATAAGTTCAACCCATCGGGGCATTTTTACGAATCTATACAACCATCAACCAAGGAAGAGATACGAGTTCAAAAGCAGAGTATCGAAGTCAAAGCAGGTGATACAATTTACCAAAGGTATTATGTATCAGGGAAAAACTCACAAGATTTTGGATGTGAAGGACACTGTCGGATAACAACCCAACAATGGATCTGGCGATTCACGACAGAGTTGAGGTAAGTATCGGTAATCAATCAGAAGAAGAAGGGGCTGCAAAGGCATCGGCTTATAGAAACGTCTGAATAATTCGATGCTTGAGTACAAAGGAGTCATGGTTTTAAGACGAAAGATTAGAAGCAAAGGCTCTGATCAAAAGATGAGTAAGTTGAATAGACTTAGAGGTGCACCCGATCAAATCTTGATTGGGCAAGAACCAGCTCATATTCGGAATAATGTCTGAGCCGGAAAGAAAATTTCCAAGGATTAATTGATGATCGTGTGCATTCACACACATGCTGAATCAACAGGATCAAAATGTTAATCCCAAAGAAGTTTAACGAATATCGCTAGACAAATGGAATTAACCAGAAAGCAAGTATGCAAGAGTTCCAAGAGCAATAGGTTGTAGAGGATTTTCGGAAGATCAAATAGTATTTCGAAGAATTTTGTGAATCACACGAACAACTGAGGATGAACGGATCCTCGGTGAGTGTGAGGAATTATTCGAAGGGGGGTATTCATGGGGCAAAGAACTGCAAGGCAGTAAGCTCAAAGGATTCTCGAAACAATAGAGAATTTCGGGGCATCTTGTAATAACAAGAGCATCGTGGAATGATTGTATGAATGGCAAGTGTATGTAGTTTTCCGTAGGGGTTGACGGTGGAAGGGAATCGCAAAGGTGATGAGCACAAGTTCTCGAGCGAACATCGGAGAGTATCTCCGAAGGCTTCTGGGGAAGCAGGCGATCATCTGGAATGAAGTGGCTCCCCGGGAGGAAGTAGTTACGAGAACCTAGAAGTAGAGTTAGTAAAATCATTTAACCCAAATAGAAGAGAGATTAGAGTCCCAGAGCATAGACGAGGAGTAAAAGATCCTAATACCACCCAATGGCAACGTGGGCCCGTAAGCCACATAGCCATGTTAGTAAAAGTTTTTGTAGTGACTAGACTCGACTTCGGCCAAGGAGTTGGAAAGGGGGCTACCTACAGGCAGTCGGCTCTGATACCAACTTGTGATGCCCTCAATTCAATCATACACTAATTATAGACACAAATGTGTACGATCAAGATCAAGGACTCACGGGAAGATATCACAACACAACTCTAGACACAAATTAAAATAATACAAGCTTTATATTACAAGCCAGGGGCCTCGAGGGCTCGAATACACAAGAGTCAGCGGAAGCAACAATATCTGAGAACAGACATAAGTTAGACAAGTCTGCCTTAAGAAGGCTAGCACAAAAGTAGCATCGATCGAAAAGGCAAGGCCTCCTGCCTGGGAGCCTCCTAACTACTCCTGGTTGTCGGCGGTCTCCACGTAGTAGTAGGCATCGACGGTGGCCTCTGGCTCCTGGGCTCCAACATCTGGTTGCATCAACCGGAAAGAAGAAGAAAGGGGGGAAAGGGTTAGCAAAGCAACCGTGAGTACTCATCCAAAGTACTCGCAAGCAAAGATCTACACTACATATGCACATTATCAAAGAGGGGCTGTATCTGTGCACTGGACTACAGAAATGCCAGAATAGAGAGAAGGCCTAGTCCTATCGAAGACTAGCATCTTCTGGAAACCACCATCTTGCAGCAACAGGAGGGAGTAGAGTAGCATAAAGTAAAGTAGTAGTAGTGTTATCAACCTCGGCCAGATATCCTTTCTCGACTCCCTGCGAGAAAGCAATCCCAGAGCCATACTATCCATTTCTCATCACAATCCATTTCTCATCACAAGTATCCAGTTCTAGTTGTATCGATCGGGATACAACTCCAAGTGTCCGTTACCGTAGGACAGGCTATCGATAGATCCCTACAAGGGTGCACTAACTTACCCACCACGCTCGATTAACTCCGGCCGGACACACTTTCCTGGGTCATGCCCGGCCTTGGCCAAACAATACGCCGCAACCCGACCTAGACTTAATAGAGAGGTCAGCACACCGGACTAAACCTATGCCCCCAGGGGTCATGGGCCATCGCCCCGAGAACTCCTGCACGTTGCAAACGCGGCCGGTGAGCAGACCTAGCTACCTCCTTTAAAAAGGCAGGTGCTTACCAGTCCAACCCGGCGCGCGCCGCTCAGTCGCTGACGTCTATTAAGCTTCGGCTGATGCATACGACATAGAACGCCCATACTATGCCCACGTGATGGTTAGTGCTATCAGGCCAGAGGCCCCTCGGATCAAATATCCAAATCGTAGTGGATTAGGAGCACGCGGTTACAAGCAGAGACTCACGAAAGATGTGACCCCGTTGCCCCGTCTCGAGGACTTGCGGCAAGGGCTAGGAATGCCCGGCCACGCCTCGTAATTATCTCGCGGGCACCCTCCAGGTCAACCCGTCTCCACATCACCCGCGGGTACCCCTCAGGGTCGACCTGCCTTACCAAGTAACAGTTGTAAAGTCCAAGTATCCATGTGTCCAAACATTAAGGGGAAAACCCAAGGAATCACCCCAAGTGAATTCCACTCGATGTAATCATCAAGGTGAACGTAAGAGGAACCACCCCGGAGGTTCACACTTGAGGGATTGCATGACAGAGTCGTATCGAAAGTGGTTAAGGCGGAATCACCCTCGATGACCACGACCGAATAGCTACACTACAGGGTTAACATCAGAAGTGCTGTAGAGGTCTCACCCTCGGCACTCGATAGTAACCCAGTAGTGTCGAGCAACTAAGGGGAAAGTGATGTGCGGTGTCCGGGCCTGGTCTTCGATCCCGTTGATCGGGTCTTCGATGATGAGGCAGGGGCACAAGGACAAGGTGGGAGTCACTGATGGATCACTAACCAACCTATACTAAGCAGTTTAGGATAAGCAGGTAAGGTACAATGAGCAGGTTACAAAAGCAGGCAATGCATCAGAATAGGAGCAAACAATAACAGTAGCAAAATCTAATGCAAGCATGAGAGAATGGAATGGGCGATATCGGGATGATCAAAGGGGGGGCTTGCCTGGTTGCTCTGGCAAGGAGGGGTCGTCGTCGACATAGTCGATCACAGGGGCATCATCGGTCTCGGGGTCTACTGGAGAGAAGAGGGGGAAGAAACAGTAAATATAAAGCAAACATAGCATCATAAAGCATGACATGGCAATACGCGGTGTTTGGGGTGATCTAATGCGGTACTACACGTTGCAGACGGAGAGGGAAAACATCCGGAGGGGTTTTCCTGGTGTTAAGCATTTTCTGGACAGATGAAAGAGAGGGGGAAGTTCCATGTTCAGCATGCTAGGGGCATGTGACAGATGAACGGACCGCGTATTCGGATTCGTTGGATTTTTCTGAGCAACTTTCATGTAGAAAACATTTTCATCCGAGTTACGGTTTAATTTCTATGATTTTTCAAAGATTTAACAATATTCTGAAATTCCTGTAATTCGAAAAACTAAACAGACAAATTGCTATGGGTACACAGGAATGTACACAGCAATGTGTGCACGTGTATGGAACGTGCGGCAAGGGGCTGGGTTGACCCAGCCAATATTTTGACTAGTCAAAAGTGAACAGTGCACGTGGGTCCCAATTGTCATAGACACATTTTAATTAATAGATTCTTGACTAAACTTAACTAGCTTAATTAGAGGGGGTGGACTAAACTAATTAGGGCCTCACTAATTAACAGGGGGTGTCGGGCTCATGTGATAGAGGCCCAAATCGGCCTCTGGTGAGGCCGTGCCCGCACGCACGTACTCATAGACTACGGCGCCGGCGGCCATGGTGCTGGCCGGGAGGGAAGGCATGGCGTAGGGGGGTCGGGCTCCGGCGGCCGGGCGCGGCCTCCGGCGAGGCAGGGAGGGCCGCGCAGCGGGAGGGGCCGGCGCACTGCGACGGGAGCGGGGCAGCGGGTGCAGCGGCGGGGCACCCGGAAGCAGCAGACGGGGAAGGAACCGGAACACGGGGTTAGGGCGGCAGCGGCAAGGCAGGGCAGGCGGCAGTGGGCAGCCATGGCGCGGGGGAGCGGGGCGGTGCTGGGCAACAGCACGCGAAGTAGTACGGGCAGGAGCAGCAAGCAGCAGGCGAGCAGCGGCAGGCAGCATGGGTGCGCCAGGCGGCGAGCAGCAGCAGCGGCACACAGAGGCTGCGGGGGTGGCGGCTACGACCCGAGGGGAGCGGCGGACAACGCGGCCAACGAGGAGGAGCGCAGACAGGTGCGAGCTACGCACGGGGAGGGGCGCGACGAACGCGGTGAGCGGGAGTTCGGCCGCGTCAACGGAAGGTCAGGGCGACGATTGCATAGACGAGGAATGAGGGGAAACAGGGGAAACGGCGAGGATCACCCCGGGGAGGCCGATGAAAAGCTCGGACGGGCCGGGGGCTTGCCCCGGAGAGCGGATCCAGGGCGGCGGAGGTCGTTGTCGAAGGTGGAAGAAGATGGTGATAGCGTCGATGCGGCGGTGATCCGGGTCAATCCGGACCCGTTGATGATGTAGTCGTGGACGGTGGTCTTCCTGGATAGCAGCTGACGGCGCAGGGTGGCTCCAGAGCGCGACAACGTCAATGGCGCGGCAGCGACCGAGCTCGGGCGATGGCTTCGAGCGAGGAGAGAGGCAAGAGCGGGGAGGGGAGGCGATCTAGGATTCGTCAACGAGGCTCGGGGTTCTTATCCGCCGCGAGGACCGCGGGATGCCCGCCACGGGGGCATCGGCGGCTAGAGTGGCCTGGATGGCCGCCACACCCTCATCTGCCTCCTGTAGCAGGAGGTTGAAGGAGAGATGGTGGTGGTGGGCTGGGCTGTTGTTGCTAGATGGGCCAAGGTGCAAAGTGCCACTAGAGCCCACTAACACAGTAGTTAGGCCTAAGAGCAAAGTAGGTCTCCCATATTTTCCCTCTTTATATCATGTAATATTTCCACCACTCTTTTGCATTTAGCTCATGCAGCAAACGATTTTTGCTATAACTGAAACTTGGCACATAAATCAAGCACAAAATTTTACGGTGGCACAAAAAGTTTGGAGGCAAAAGGAGTTACCAAACCATTTTTAGAAATTGAAAAGGTCCATTTAATTGATGCTGGACCACTAAATTAAATCCCAGGGGCATTTTGGGAATTCCAAAAATGTTGGCTGCAACATGAGAAATATCTAGGGATTATTTGCCATAGGATGAACTATTTTATTTGCATGAAAGAAGAAGCAAATATTTGACATGAAATTTGAATTTGAAGCAGATTTTGGACAAGTGGCATTTTGGCATGATGATCATGATGACATGACCTTCATTAGGGGAAGATTACTGTAGTGTGATGCTGGGGATGTTACAGGGGGCCCAATTAGATGTCATGTCTACTCGATGCCCAATTAAATGGCTTTCGATGTCATGTCAAGCGTCGGGAAAATTACAGGTGATACGAAGCTTTCCATTCTCCCATGATACGGGCTTCCGAGAGCCCTTGGATCTGAGATCGAACGGTTGCATGGCGTGATTCTAGACCTATGGATGAATATCCTATCCTGGAGGGTTATTCTGCAAATTTTCAGCAACTTAGCATGCGACCGTTTGATCTCAGATCCAAGGGCTGCCAGCAACCCGTATAATGGTCGCGCCTACCACTACTGCCGCCTCACTCGCGCGGTCGCGCCCTTGGAGATTTAACACGGTGCGTTAGGCTATCTGATGTTGGTATGTCAGACATAGTCATCACTTAGTCACTCATACAACAAAGTTAGCTATATGGTTGGCTATAAGAGTATTTTTTGTTTACTTCTCTCTATCTCTTTCTTCATAGTATTTATTGTATTTGCCAAGGAGTGAACTCTTCCAGTGAAATGGTGCTTAGATGAGGTTCTATGGGCATTAAATGGCTTATCAACTCAAGTCCCCAATGCATAGGTGCTTACTTTTTTGTTGCTAAGTTTGCTTCATCTAGGTACACGCGCTTATCACCGTTTCTTCTTGGGGTCACCAAACTAGTCTCTCTCTTCTTAATTAACTTGCCACATCAGACTTTATGCCTATGTGGCAGGCTTAGCACCTGTAGGATCAAGTACAATAGTGGGCTATAAGCCCGGTTTACATGGCATTTTTGCATATGTGGGGGAGAGAGGCAAGGAAAAAGTGGAGGAGTGGGCTCTCAAGCAAGAGCCAGCCTCTGCATGGTGGAGCATCGGGAGAGGCACCTGTATGGAGGTGGTCAGGAATCGGGAGACTCACGCCGGTCGTAGCGCCGCAGTTAAAATGATAATGTCAAGTCAAATCACCGGGCCCCACCTGTCCAGAAGTAACTCGCTGTCAAATCACGCAGCCCTACGTTTGCAGCAGCCTACTCCCTCATCTTCTCGTGTCTCTGTCGAACCGACTAGGCGGGAACTGCCCCGCCTACTGCGCGGGAAAAGCCCCGCCCTCGACTTTTAAATAGTACAATATACTAATTTTGTATCCATGGATTGCGCCATGGAGCAAAGCCTCAAAAAAATGGCGGTACACATGTACGGAGTACACAGCACGCCCGTCGTGTTCGCGTCGCACCCCAGACGGTCGGTCGGTCTGGCACGCCGCTCTCCGAATGGAACGTGCGTCATATTGCGTTTGCACACACATGTGGGACCGCAATTGAGAACCGACCATAGGTACACTCCCCGGCCCCGCAAGTCGGGTGAGTTAATCGAAGAGAGAGACGAGCGATAGTAGTACTAGAGAAGTGTCGTAGGAGTACATACGTTGGTACCTGGACGATCCCTGCAAGACATGGAAGATCAGTTCGTCCATGCATGTGACCAGACTCCAGCAGACACGCCTGGATTGGCTATCGTCTACATATCATGCAGGCTATGTTGTATAGGGCTGTAGTTCTGGTGAGAAATCTAAAAAAAGGTTTCTTGCCATCTCGCAAAATTAGGTGTCATGTGCTTCGGATCACTGCGAGGGTTAAACAGCGACAACTGAGTTGGGCTAGTCACTGGGGGCACATGCATGAAGACTACTCGGCTGCCATCTAGGTCAAGCCGGCTATGTTAATTAGGACATCTATCGACAGACCCCTTTTCAACGAGTTTATCTTTAATTTGTGCTTTGATCCTCGTCTAGTTTGTCCGTCGGGATTCATCGTGTCTCCTTTGGGCAGTGAGGTTATGATTTCTTGTCATTGTCGGTGTACAAAAAGAGGGGTGCGTTTTTGTACCCCTATACCTGTGCACGAGCAGTCGGAGCCGCGCCTACGGTCACGCCAAGCAAAGCAGGGGAGGTGAGCCAAGGTAATACCAAAGCTCAAGATAATCAGAGCAAAGCCAAGGCCAAGACCATAAAGAGCAGAGGAACGAAGCAGGTTCCCCCGGCAAGACCCTTGCCGAGGCAGCCTCAGCAGCCCCAGCAAGATCCTTGCCGGGACAGCTCGCCCTGCACCAACAGAGCGAGCCACCCTTGAGCCCACGGTCCCCAACGCCATCATCCACGTGGGGCTAGGGCTCGGGAAGGCACCTCTGTGGTGGCATGCAGATCTTTGTGAAGACATATTCAAGATCAGATGAGGATTAGAAGACGACAACCCTCGGGAAGATCCATACTGAGGAAAGCCACCAGACCCCCGGCAAGGTCCTTGCCGGGGACGACAGCGCGCCACGGCAAGACCCTTGCCGGGCCAGCCGGCAAGACCCTTGCCAGGCCACCCGGCAAGACCCTCTCCAAGGACGCCAGCAGGGCCACCGCCAGGCCCATGCCAACCAAGCTTCCACCGCCGTTCACATGCAGCTGCCAGCCCAACCAGCTGGGCGGGCACCTGCGTGGCAACATGCAGCTCCCAGGCCAATTCACCGAGCGCCTGCATGGCGGCATGCAGATCTTCGTGAAGACTCCACCATCGCGCCACCTCAGCTGCCTGCCTGCCTACATGGCGCCGCACGCCTCACTGGCCAGGGCGCGTGTCAAAGCAAGGAGGAGCGGCGACGGACGGGACGGGCCTTGCCCCCATCCCCGATAATGTAGAGGGACACCTAAGCGACACATTAAATGCGTCTTGTCCTGTAATACGAGCGATAAGCTCACGGCACTGTACGCCTTTCCACCTTCTGTGTGCCACTGTGGCAGTCCCTTTCGACTATAAAAGGAGGCCCATGGCATACTGGAGAAGGATTCGGCTCTTTCGAACCACGCACTGACCACAGCTAGTTCGAGAGCTCAAGAACTCTCTGAAATACACCTACCAAAGCAGGACTAGGGTTTTATGCATCCTCGCGGCCCGAACCTGGGTAAACGATCCTTGTGCTGGCTACTAACCCTGCTCTTCTCGCAACCCCGTGCCCCGGCAACCGTAGTAGGGATTCTTGTGATCCCATAGGTGTCGTTCCACACCGACATCTTTGGCGCCCCAGGTAGGGGCGCGATTGTGAGAACCTGGTCTAGTGATCAGCCTAGCAGTTCTTCGTCGCCATGGCTCCTAAGAAGAAGACGGCCACGGCAATCGGCTCGTTGGGAGCCGAACGGCCCGTGCCGGTGCGGGCGAGCAGTGGACCGGTCGCAGACAGGACCCGGGCCGCGGTCCGCGAGCACCAGCATCGCCCTGGTAGTCAGAGCCTGGCAAGCGGCATCGTTCGCGCACCAGATGACCGGCCACACGTCGCCGGATCCAAAGACGGAGCTGGCCCCCCCGCAGGCGGTGCGGGGCCCTCCAGGGGTGTCGTTGTGCCACCACCGGGCGGCGCAGCGACCTCCAGGACGCCCACACCGGAGACCACTGCACGCTCTTCCCATGGTGTGCGCGCCGAGCAGCGTCACCACGTTAGTGACCCTGAGCACCGCCGTGGGAAGAGCCCCGTGCGTCATCCGCAGGATGAAGGGGTTCACCACGCCCGCCGAAGCGCTGGCAAAAATGGCACGCGGCCGCTGGGTCGTAACGGAGCTCCTTCTAACGTAGTTAGAAGTCGAAGCGTGCCGCGATCCAAGCTGCTGTCGTCGCCGCCCACGCCAGCAGAAGCTTTGGCGCGCGCGCAGCTGCTCCTCGACTTCCCTCCTGCTGCGGAGAAGCTTGACGAGTGGAGGGCCACCATGTGGAGCCTCGTCGCCGTCGCCAACAAAGACGATCCGTGACCGGCGAGACCCTCGGGTCGGCGCTCCACCGAGCCACTGCATGCTGGTGCTGAGAGGACCGGGGAGTTGCGGCCATGGTGCACTCTCCTCCTCCTCGCCAGCCGCCGTGGGCGTCGGCCCGTCGTGACGACGTTTGTGATAATATCTCCATAGCGTCGTCTGACTCGCGGACCCTCCGCGACCAGTGCCAGGTCCTTCGGGAACGAGCTCACGCAGACGGTCGAACCACCGTCGAGCGCCGGCGCAAAACGCGCCGCAAGTCGGACAAGCGGGCGGGACCCGCTATGGACCACCCGGCACCGGGGGGCTCCGGCGGCCTACCTTACGAGGTGGGCTGCCCGGCCTTTACCCCTGAGCAGCGGCAGTTCCAGTGGCCGTCCCACCACACATTCAAGCCCGACGTCAGCGACAAGTACACTGGCAAGACCCATCCGTCCGAGTTCCTCAGCATCTACACCATCGCGATGCAGGCTGCTGGGGCTCGCAACGACAAGGTGCTTGCCAACTATTTCCGGCTGGCGCTCAAGCCCAATGTGATGTCTTGGTTGATGCACTTGCCAGTGGATTCCGTTTCTTCTTGGTTGGATCTGTGCCATGAGTTCGTTGGCGCCTTCACAGGAGGCCACCAAGCTCATGGCCAGGCCAGTGATCTGCACATCATTCCCCAGAGAGAAGGGGAAACCCTGCGCAAGTATATCCAGAGATTCAGCCGGGTGCATTACAACATCCCCGACGTTCATCCCGCCGCTGTGATTAGCGCGTTCCACCAGAACGTACGCAATCGCAAGATGCGTGAGGAGCTGGCGATGACCAAGGTTAAGGATTTGGCCGAGCTCTATGTTCTGGCCGATAGGTGCGCCCGGGCTGAAGAGGGAAGGAAGTACCCCGGCGAAGACGCCGGCACGGAAACCGACTCTACCGATGAAGACACCGCTACCCCGACGAAGAAGGGCCGGCGTCGCAACAGGAAATGCAAAGGCAAGGATGTGCTTGCCGTTGAGGGATCTGACGACACCGGTGCCGGCAAGAAGGTCAAGGCAGGCGCCCCAGACAAGGAGATTGGCGGGTGCGCCGCTTGCCAGGCCTTGGTGGCTACCGACAAGCCAGGAAGCTCCGGCAAGCAATACTGCAAGATCCACCACACCAAGGGCCACGACCTCCAGAACTGCCGACAAGTCGAGCTGCTTGCTGAGAAGCAAAAGGCTGAGTACGAGAGGCGGGACAAGGAGAAGGACCAGGACGGTGCCGATGGATCCGGCAAGAAGCGTGGCGGCCAAGGAAGCCGCCCCGGCAAGGACAACCAGCAAGAGAGGCCCGCCCGGGACTGCGACAAGAAACAAGAAGACGATGATCATGACGAGGACGACGAGTCTGGTGAGCAAGGGTTCCAGAAGGCTACGGAGGCCATGTGCGTCGATGGCGGCGCCTCGCTGCATACCTCTCACCGCTAGCTCAAGCAGTGGGCACGTGAGATTACAGTAGCAGAGTCGTCGTTCGACGCTCAGAAGCCGCTGAAGTGGTCCAGCACGCCCCTCATCTTTGACGCCGAGGACCACCCTAACCGCACTACCGTGGTCAGGTGTTTGCCATTGTTGGTCTCACCAACGATACACAACCTCAGGGTGAACAAGATGTTGGTTGACGGCGGGGCCGACCTGAACCTGATCTCGCCTGTCGTGATCAAAAGGTTGCAAATCCCTGATGGAGACCTTGAGGAAACGGGCACGTTTCAAGGGGTCAATCCGGGGAGGAGCCAGCCGAAGGGAAATGTCACACCGCCCGTGACATTTGGAGGAGAGTTGAACCACAGGACGGAGAGGATCGTCTTCGACGTGGCCGAGATCCCATTGCCCTACAACGGGATCCTCGGCCACCCGGTGCTAGCCATGTTCATGGCGGCGTCACACTACGCCTACAACATGCCAAAGATGCCCGGGCCATTGACCATCATCTCCGTCCCCTCCAACAAGAAGGACGCGCTAATTTGCACCGACCAACTCTACTGGGAAGCAGTTGCAGCAGGTGCCACCAAGGCGCCTGCTCCTGCCGCTGAAGCCCCGGGAGGGAAGAAGAAGCCCAACAAGACCTCTTGCACCCACTCCGGCAAGCGCACCTCTTCGGAGTGTTGTGCTGCCGTCGAGGACGTGCCAGAGAGCTCTACCGGTAAGAGCAAGAGATCCAGAGCCGAGCCACCGCAGACCAAGAAGGTGTCCGCCAGGGAGGATGGCACGGGAGGGGCCTTCACCATAGGCTCCACCCTCGGCAGCAAATAGGAAGGCATGCTCGTCACGTTCCTGCGGGCGAATGTCGACGTGTTTGCATGGCAAGCATCCGACATCCCCGGTGAGGTGATTGAGCACCACCTAGCTGTCTGCCCCCATGCGTGGCCCGTCAAGCAGAATGTCAGAAAGCAGGCTCTGGAGAGGAAGGAGTTCATCACAGAGGAGATCAGGAAGCTGGAAGCGGTAGGGTTGGTGAGAGGAGTGCTCCACCAGACGTGGTTGGCCAATCCGGTAGTGGTGCGCAAGGCGAATGGGAAGTGGAGGCTGTGTATTGATTACACAGATATCAATAAGGCTTGTCCTAAGGACCCCTTCGCGTTGCCGCGCATCGACCAGATTGTTGACTCCATAGCCAGGTGTGATTTGTTATCATTCCTCGACGCCTACTCGGGCTACCACCAGATCTTCATGACAAGAGAGGATGAAGAAAAGACAGCGTTCATCACCCCATGTGGTACGTATTGCTTTTTACGGATGCCTTTCGGGTTGAAGAGCGCTGGCTCAACATTTACAAGAGCAGTCCAAATTGGTTTTGAACCTCAGCTCGATAGAAATATGGAGGCCTACATGGATGACATAGTGGTCAAAACCAAAGACGGACCAACTCTTGTGCAAGATCTAGAAGAGACATTTGCCAACCTGCGCAAGATCAACCTCAAGCTGAACCCTGAGAAGTGTGTCTTCGGTGTTCCATCCGGCAAGCTTCTCGGATTCTTTGTGTCGCAGCGCGGGATCGAGGCAAACCCAGACAAAATCAAGGCTATTGAGCAGATTGAGGCACCCAAGTGGATCAAAGATGTGCGTCGGCTCACCGGCTGCGTTGCCACCATGAGCCGATTCATCTCCAAGTCCGCCGAGCGCGCCCTTCCTTTCTTCAAAATCTTGAAGAAGGCAGGCCCAATGGAATGGACCCCAGAAGCCGAGGCAGCATTGCAGGATTTGAAAAGATACCTTTCCTCCCCGCCAATACTGGTTGCGCCTAAACCACAAGAGCCGTTGTTGCTGTATCTGGCGGCAACGAATCAAGTGGTCAGCGCCGCACTAGAGGCGCAGAGGGAGGTTAACGAGGAGGCAGTGACGGCGGTAGAACCAGCGGATGGCAAGCCCAAGGTTCCCCCAGCAGGGCCTGGTGCCGGCAAGGCGAGGCCCCCGGCAAAGTCTGGTGCCACCGAGGCAGTGCCCGCGCAGTCAAGAGAGGTGGTGCAGAAGAAGAAGATGATGTAGCACCCGGTTTACTTTGTCAGCTCCCTCTTGCAGGGAGCTAGACCGAGGTACTCCGGTGTGCAGAAATTGTTCTTCGGCCTCCTTATGGCCTCTAGGAAGTCGCGTCATTACTTCCAAGCCCACGAGATCACTGTCGTCACCCACCTCCCATTGCAACGGATACTGCATAACCCAGATGCAACCGGGAGGATTGTGGAGAGGGCCTTGGAGTTATCAAGTTTCGGTTTGAAGTTTGAAAGTACCTCGACAATTCAGAGCAGAGTCTTGGCGGAGTTCATCGCAGAATGGACCTCAACGCCTGACGAAGAAATCCAGGAGACCATTCTCCCCAGCAAGGAGGAAGATCGCGACTGGATCATGTACTTTGATGGGGCTTTCTCGCTGCAAGGCACCGGTGCCGGTGTGCTGCTCGTCGCACCTACCAGGGAGCACCTCAAGTACGTGATCCAGATGCACTTTCCCCGAGAGATGTCCACCAACAACACTGCTGAGTACGAGGGATTGCTTGCCGGTCTCAGGATCGCGGCAAACCTCGGGGTTAAGAAGCTCATCGTCAGGGGTGACTCGCAGCTTGTTGTCAGGCAGGTCAACAAGGATTACCAGAGCCCATTGATGGAAGCTTATGTAGATGAAGTGAGGAAGCTGGAGGAGCGCTTTAACTGTATCCAAGCGGAGCACGTCCCCCGAATGGAGAACAACACTGCCGATTACCTGTCAAAGCGTGCCGCATTCAAGCTACCTGTGGAACTGGGTACCTTTTTGCTCCGGCTAACTCAACCATCCGTCAAACCATCAACGGGGCAAAACAAGCGAAGGAAGTCGGGTCCCGACAGGTACTTTCCTACCAAGCCCTCTGGGGCTGCCGGCAAGGGTGCTGCCGCGGACGCTGAGCCTGCCCAAGAGCAGCTACCTCCGGCAGGGCGTCAAGCCCTAGCCGTAGAGACAGCCGCTCCCATGGCGGAAGAAATGCCTTTGGTCCTTGCCGTCGAGCCCAAGGCTCCAGCGTGGGCGCAGCATACCGTCCGATTCCTCCAAACAGGGGAGCTTCCCGAGGAGCAGGAAGAAGCGGAGAAAGTAGCCCGTCGGTTCGCCCTGTACCAGTTCGTCGATGACGTCCTGTACAGGAGAAGGCCGAACAACGTGAAATTGAAGTGCATCCCCCGGGAGGAAGGACTGGAGCTGTTGGCGGAGATACATGGAGGCATATGTGGCTCCCACATAGGGTCAAGGGCCCTTGCCAGAAAGGCATCCCGGCAAGGTTTCTTCTGGCCCACCGCCCTCCAGGATGCGACGGCACTAGTAACCAAGTGTGAAGCGTGTCAGTTCCATTCGAAGAAGCTTCATCAACCAGCCCTTCAAACAATCCCTCTCTCCTGGCCATTCTCGGTCTGGGGGCTCGACATACTAGGCCCTTTCCCCCGCGCTGTCGGGGGCTTTGAGTACTTGTATGTTGCAATCGACAAGTTCACAAAGTGGTCGGAGGTGGAAGCAGTGAGAAAGGTGACTGCTCAGTCAGCTGTCAAGTTTTTCAAAGGACTGGTCTGCCATTTTGGTGTGCCAAATAGAGTCATCACCGAAAACGGCACGCAGTTCACGAGCCACACCTTCATGTAGTACATTCAAGACCTCGGCAGCAAGGTCTGCTTTGCTTCCGTGGCACACCCATGGAGCAACGGCCAAGCGGAGAGGGCGAATGCTGAAGTGTTGCGAGGCCTAAGGACAAAGATTTTTGACAAGCTGCGCAAGAGCGGAAGGCGCTGGATTGATGAATTGCCGGCGGTTCTTTGGTCGATCAGAACGACGCCAAATCGAGCCACCAGCCAGACACCTTTTGCCCTGGTCTACGGGGCAGAAGCAGTTCTCCCCACGGAACTCATATATGGGTCACCTCGAGTGCTCGCTTATGATGAGCTTGAGCAAGAGCACTTGCGCCAAGATGACGCGACGCTCCTTGAGGAAGATCGTCTTCGGGCGGTTGTGAGAGCAGCGCGCTACCAGCAAGCCTTGCGCCACTACCATAGCCGCAAGGTTCATGCCGGAAGCTTTGAGGAAGGCGACCTTGTTCTTCGGCGCTTTCAGTCGGCCAAGAATGCCAACAAGTTGATGCCGAAGTGGGAAGGCCCTTATCGGGTAATACGAGTCACCAGGCCCGGTGCAGTCTGCCTGGAGACCGAAGATGCCGTCCCAGTGAGCAACTCCTGGAACATCGAGCATCTTCGCAAGTTTTACCCATAAGGCGCGGCTTGCCGGGCCTCCCGGCAAGCCACCTTTTGTACAAGCTTTGCCGGCAAGGCATGTAACCCTTCGTACAAAGCCAGGCGCAGACCCTGAGCATAAATAAATGAAGCGCTGGCGCCCTAAATCATAGCATGCATGCTAGGTCGAGTCTCTTCCTTGGTTAGGGTTGATAGTGCTCAGCAGCGACTAACCCCTAGCTTAGAGGTCGAGTGCGCGTCTATCTGTTTCTCTTCTGTCCTCCTTTGGTTCGCAGGGCACATGGGCACTTCTGCCGAGCTACTTGGAAGAAAGGAAACGGACCGGCGTCCCGACCCCGGCAAACCAGAGTTGCCGGGGGCTGCAAGCACAAGGATCCAACCGCGGCAAGATTTGATTGCCGGGGGCTACAGATCCAGATAAGTCTTTCATCCTCTGTCATGCATTTCGGAACGGAATTGGGGCATGTGAAACCTCGTTTTTATCTCTAGGCCGCCGTGCTCCCCTTTTTCCTATACCTAAGGATTATTTCCTGGGTCCGAATTTGGTCGTAGTCGCGGCGGCAAGGAGGTAGAACGAGGAGCCTAAAGCCCACTTCATCCCTGCCTCCACCAAGGCGCGAGAATGGTCGAGTGCAGTGGGGGGACGGCAAGGCCTGTTGCCGGGCGAAAAACGTTTATCTTAAATAATAACAAGGATTCGCTCCTTGTCGCAGGGTCTACCCACGAATGAAAAACCCGACAAGCATCCCTTTTTCATTAAAAACATCCCATACAGGTACAGTTCATACGGAATGAAAAACATGAGGAAGGGGATTACAAGTTCTGAATTTAACAAAGGCCCGCAGGCTTACAAACTAAAGAAGAGAGATAAGATGCCCGTGATCCCTTTCTTGTCCCTCTCCTTAGGAGGCAGGTCAAGGAGGCGAGAGGGCAAAAGGGGCGCCTAGGCGAGCTACGAGCAGCAGAAAGCACCAAGAGAACACCTCGGTGACCGCCCAGGGGCGGGCCGGTGATGACGGTGCCGGGAAAGGAGCTGGAAGACGAGGCGGCAGGACCGACAATACACGACGAAGGCGTCGGTGCCCGCGTACTCCGAGTTGAAAGGCCTTGCCGCCCGCCCTCTTCCTCTTCCGCAGCCTCCCGACGCTAGCCGCCCAAGGAGACGGCCCCGAGAAGTTCAAGGAGCTGGCCCCGCCCCCGGCAAAACTCTGCCTGAGGAGCGACCATGTGCAGATGTTGCTGCTGCCGCGCCCGCCCAGGCGCGGGGCGTCCGACGCCTTGTCGGACTCATCCCCGCCGTCTGCCCCGCTGTCCTCCTCATCACTTTCGCTCAAGGAAGAGCTTCCATCGTCGGAATCTCCATCGGAGGAGCTCTCCACGCAGCACTTCAGGCGAGTCCCGAAGTCGCCGAAGACCTTGACGGAGAGTAGGCCGTCCTCCATTAATTTGAAGTAGAGGACGAGCCCCGCCGTCAGGCTGTGGATACGAGCGAACGTCTTCCACCCACAACGGAGGTACATGACCCGAGGAGCCGGGAAGTCGACGTCGACCCGCGTGCCCCCATTCTGACAACCCCTCATGTGCAATCTGAGGGATTGGGGCGGGTCACGCTCCATCTCCCGAGCGAACGGGGCGGGAAGACGAAGACGGCAACGCGGAGGCCGGCGCAGCCTGATGAAAAACTCACGGTGCTGGTCTCCAACATGGCCTTCCATTGGAAAAGGCATCATTGGCGGGGGCGAAGCCGGCGCGCCGTCCCGTCCTCCTCTTCCCCGAGCACTACGACCTCTGCCCCGGCCTCGCCCACGACCTCGCCCCCTCCCCCTTCCCCTCGCGGCCGGTTCCACCACCGCGGGCTCAGGAGGAGGAGGGACGCGCTGTCGAGCGGCGACCCTCGCCGCCACCGTCGAGGGACCAGGATTCCCCTTCTCCGTGGCGAGTGAAAGGAAGAAGCAGAAGCGAGAGGAGATAGATGACGGAAGAGTGTGGGATGCCATCCCCCTCTTTATAAGGAGGCAGGGACAGGGCTCGGCCGCCCCGCTCGGCCAATCCAGCCACCAGAGGCGCAGGGAATCAGGACCGACCCGCTGCCCCAACCAGCGACGGCCCGGTTTCCCGCCTCCACCGCTTGCAACCCTAGGTGCATGGAGGACGCGTGGCGGACGCGCAGAACCGAGGGGATAGGCGAAGCGACCTCTCCCCACCCTGTGATCATGGGGAGTGGACACCTTGAAGACCGTGCCCCGGCCCCGTTCAGTAAATGAGCCGCGCCTCCACGCCTCCCTCTTTTTACGGGGAAGGCACGAGCCGCCTCTTTACTGCAATGTGACGCATGCGAGTGGAAACCGCCCCACGCATGCCACCCACGTCACGCACACCCCTCCACGCCGCACCGCGCGCGCGGGTCATGGGAAACGCCGCACGCGAAAAGTTTTACTGCGGTAAAAACCGCCCCGCCTGCCCGCCCATTGTTTTGGGCCTGGCCCAACAACGTGTCACGCTTATGTGTGGCCTAGGCCCGGGGGCTCCTGTCGGTGTACAAAAAGAGGAGTGCGTTTTTGTGCCCCTATACCTGTGCACGGGCAGTCGGAGCCGCGCCTACGGTCGCGCCAAGAAGAGCAGGGGAGGTGAGCCAAGGTAAGACCGAAGCTCAAGATAATCAGAGCAAAGCCAAGGCCAAGACCACAAAGAGCAAAGGAACGAAGCAGGTTCCCCCGGCAAGATCCTTGCCGGGACAGCTCGCCCCACACCAACAGAGCGAGCCACCCTTGAGCCCACGGTCCCCAACGCCATCATCCACGTGGGGCCAGGGCTCGGGAAGGCACCTCTGTGGTGGCATGCAGATCTTTGTGAAGACATATTCAAGATCAGATGAGGATTAGAAGACGACAACCCTCGGCAAGATCCTTACCGAGGAAAGCCACCAGACCCCCGGCAAGGTCCTTGCCGGGGACGACAGCGCGCCACGGCAAGACCCTTGCCGGGCCACCCGGCAAGGCCCTCTCCAAGGATGCTAGCAGGGCCACCGCCAGGCCCACGCCAACCAAGCTTCCATCGCCGTTCACATGCAGCTGCCAGCCCAACCAGCTGGGCGGGCACCTGCGTGGCAACATGCAGCTCCTAGGCCAATTCATCGGGTGCCTGCGTGGCGGCATGCGGATCATCGTGAAGGCTCCACCACCGCGCCACCTCAGCTGCCTGCCTGCCTACATGGCGCCGCATGCCTCACTGGCCAGGGCGCGTGTCAAAGCGAGGAGGAGCGGCGACGGACGGGACGGGCCTCGCCCCCATCCCCGATAAAGCAGAGGGACACCTAAGCTACGCATTAAATGCGTCTTGTCCTGTAATACGAGCGATAAGCTCAGGGCACTGTACGCCTTTCCACCTCATGTGTGCCACTGTGGCAGCCCCTTTCGACTATAAAAGGAGGCCCATGGCATACTGGAGAAGGATTCGGCTCTTTCGAACCACGCACTAACCACAGCTAGTTCGAGAGCTCAAGAACTCTCTGAAATACACCCACCAAAGCAGGACTAGGGTTTTACGCATCCTCGCGGCCCGAACCTGGGTAAACGATCCTTGTGCTGGCTACTAACCCTGCTCTTCTCGCAACCCCGCACCCCGGCAACCGTAGTAGGGATTCTTGTGATACCATAGGTGTCGTTCCACACCGACAATCATGTGGCATTTTTTCGTGTTATATGTTATAATCCGGTGCTTCAGATCAAAATGACGACAACTGCGCCTCCGGGGCACGTGCATGAAGACTTCTCGACAGTCATTGCCGAGGTCAAGCCGGCTCCGGCCAGTAGATAAAAGAAAACTAGTACTCCACTATATAGGCAGGAGCCTCCGCGCTTGCTTTCTAGTGTTGTTCTCTTCACACTGTCTCGTCCTCTCCAGATCTAAACACGACAGCGGTGGCCACACACACACACTCTCTCTCTCTACTCACTGCTGGTCACAGATCCAGCCGGATCCTCTCTGCCGGGGAAGGTGAGAAGGTGCAACGTTCATGCGGTCCGGTGACGGCTCTTACCCACTGCCGGCGCGTCCCGATCAGCGTGCCTTGCCGTTCTCTCCCAAGCATCGCTGGCGTGGGAGGGCCTCCCACCCCTTCTTCCTCGCCGCCGTAGTGTGGGAAGATCCGGCCTCCCGCCGCCCACCTAGCGACATCCCGGCGACCCTCAGGTATAACTTCCTTCGAAACCGGCCTTGCTCTACTTCCAGACGTCGCTGCATTTGTATCTTTTACTATTTCTCAGGCCCCCTCATGTAGATAGGATCGATCGGCTGTTCGAAAACCACCTAATTTTTTACTGTTAAGAGGTAAAACTAGTTCATGCACTCGAATCTAGTAGTACTTGGTTCAGACAAGGAAGAAAGGGGGTGGGAGGTGGGGGAAGATTTTTTACCTGAATCTAGTACTTGGTCGAAAGAGGAAATAATGGGGGCAAAAAGTAGCAGAGACTGGCTGTCCAACTGGTCTCTAGGTCTAATAGGGAAATAAAGGGAACACAGTACAAACTCAATATAAACCCGATCTATTGGTTGAAAAAGGAAAGAAAGTGGGGACTGGGGTACAAGTCAACAGAGTAAGTCCAGCACTAGATTCGCTAGCCTCACACAATATAAGGTGGCTATATACCGAACAAAAATGGACCAACCCAGATATCCTCTTCTGATGTTTGTTGCCCCGAGCCGCTCTTATGTAATGCCACTGGTAAAATGTAGCAGTCGCACTGTTAAAAGTAAGGACACGTTAAACCAATGTTGTTTTCAATGTAATGCCTCCAGTAATATGAATCAATGGCACTTTTTTTCATGTCCTGCTAAATTTCCCATTAAGATAAGTTGCTTCTTTTCCTTAGAGATGCAACTGTCCTGGTCCGCCTACTCTCCAGGAGCTTCACGACCAACCTTGATGTTGCTCAATTTTATTGCAACTAATGAAGAAGAAGCTCTGTGGGTTTCGTTTTCTGATGGAAATGGAACCGGGGCTGGAGCCCTTTTCTTAAAAAAAAGAGAAGAAGAAGCTGCTAGCTCATGGGACATTGCTTCATTTTAGGTGAACTGCACCAAAAGGTCCCATGAATTGAATCATCCATGTTGGTGACTGGTGTCATCCCTTCTACGATGGCGTTGACTGCAGATATTGTTCCCATCACGAGGTATGTTCCTTTTTGGTCTGACCGTTTGCCAAAGATCCTGCATGTTGATCCTGCTCTTGTGCTACTATTTTGGCACTGCCATGATAAAGCAGTAATGTTATTATTTTGCACCTTAATCTAGTGGCACTATTAATTTGAGGCAATGTTTTGGCACCGCTAGTGCCACTGTTTTTTATATATCGAAAGAGGGGGTTCCCTTCCGATTTCATTAAAGAAACCCAACCATAGAGAACCATTATCCGACAACATCATAGTGTAAACGGGCAGTTATGCAACAACTACTATAACGGACTGAGTACTAGCAGGAGACAAGTTCGCCACATAAGCTAGGTAGGTAGGGGGACGCAGCACCAGCTCAACCAAGTTTGGATTACAACCCAAATGCTACCATAGAAACATCAGGGGGAAGATAGGGACTGAAAGAGCCAGCTTCAGCATCCCAGTCTAAGCACCCCCAGCCTTCATCCTTGCGACGCACGGTACACCTCGTTTGCCACCTGCTCGACCCTAGTGTCACTGATAAAATGAAGTAATATTACAGTTAAAATAGAGCGAGTGTCCTCTCTATCATTTCATTTCCAATGTAGATAAAGAAAGTCCTTCTCTTTGTTAATGTATGTTTCATCAACTAGTCCCATTGTTAATGTTGAAGCGTTTCTGCAAACTTGGGTGCTTAATTTTAGTTGATCTGCACAAAACTAGAGATTTGAATGTCTCAAGGCCCCTCCTTGTACTACCGCTGTACACTGATGTTCATCACTGGCAGAAGGTGTATCGGGGAGACTTGGGTCGATTTCCAGTATGATGTAATATTTTCTTCTGTTTATTAGTGTATGTTTCATCAACTAGTGCCACTATAATGTAATCACGCCTTTTCATTATCTGTGCAAACAGGGTTATTCAGCTGCATTTTAGTGGAACTGCACAAATGTACAGATGGAACCGACATATATGCAGAGTGCGAGGTGCCAAGTAAAAATTACCGACACCAACCCTGCTCCATCTAAGCATTGGCATCCACCACCATCAGTGGTATGTGTGGCGCTCACTGTGGATGGATCTTTCTCGGCAGCAAATCCTCTAACCAAATACTAGTAGCTTAGACTTAAAAAAAATACTAGTAGCTTATATTGGCAGTTTTCTAGGGGTGTACTCTTTTCTGAAAGAAGCACCAATCTATTTTTCTTTATTTGTACACAATGTCACAACTTTGACCCAATGGTCCAGAGTTATTTTAGGGTGATTGGCGTGGTACTCGGAGACTAATTGTAAGCATGATTTTTATTAGTTGTCGCAGTGATTGTAAGCATGAGCAGATGGAAGATTAGGTTAGTGCGAAGCTTACCTTAAACCCTACCGACGCCGTTGAAACGAGGCGAGCGTCGAGGGAACCGTGGAGAACGGCGCGGAAGCGACATCGCGCCATCCGGCCTCCTCTTGCGGTGGGAGAACGAATACTCCTGTGGCTCTGGCTGGCTCTGCACCCTCACGGACGGCACACCGTACTCGATCGATTCGTTATCCTCTGGGTGCTCGACCTTCGACCTGTACGCCCACCACCTCCGCCTGAGTTTCGCCTCGGGCGAATCTGTCTGCTCCATTGCCCAGAGGAGATACTCGATGAACTCGAAGGACTGCGGTGTTACTACCGCCGAGGAGTACATCGCCGCCCTCATCGCCATCGTCTCGCTTTTTCGCATACATTGCCACATGGCCCTCACCGTCCTTGAAGTCTCCCACTCATTGTCAAACCAAGTAAGGATCTCCTTCAACCTGGCTAACTTTGCCTGGTCTCCGCCGGCAGTCTGCCTGATTCGCTGCTGCATCCCCTCCATAGATGTCCTTCTGAGTGGTCCGGTGCTAGCTTTGGAAGATGGGAGGATAGACGGTGGTCTTGCAATAGAGAAGAGGGAGAGGCGAGACGGTGGTTTTGGAATGGAGATGATGTGTAGCGACCCGACCTCAAACGGTCAAGTCTATGTGCTTCAGTGTCATCCCTGGATCAGTAATGCTGACACACACAGTAGTCGAAGGATTTATAATAGAGTGGCAATCACACATTTATTACATCGAATATCTCAGAAGAGAACTTACTACAATAAATATGGCTTAAGGCCATCTAATACGATAATAGCGGAACGCTTGGAAGATAAAGTGAGTCCATCAACTCCAACGGCATAGCTGAGCTGCACGACAACGACCTAGCGAACCTTACTCCTCGTCTAAAAAGTCTGCAACATAATACGTTGCAGCCCGAAAACGGGTCAGCACATGGAATACGCTGGCAATGTAACACAGTAGAGCAATGAACAGAATAAATGCTATCACTACATGCATTTATGGCTGGTGGAGGCTCTATGGTTATATTGTTTTTGCAAAAAGCAAATTTTTCCCTACAACAAAGGAATAATTTTATTTGACTATCATGGTGGTTGAAACATTGAGAATGGTACCCCCATCTCAATCCCAATTAAAGTAATCATTAACAACCCAACATTTTAATTTAGAGTGATGAGATACGATAGGATAATCCAAGTACTAGATACTCAAGATGTCCATAACCGGGGACACGGCTAACCATGATTAGATTGTACACTCTGCAGAGGTTTGCGCACTTTTCCCCACAAAACTCGATCTCCTCCGTTGGTTTTCTCGCACTACATGATGTTTGAGAAACGGATGACCGAGACACAGTCTTTCAGAAGCATTAACTCTAACCCCGGGTAGACAGTACCAACCTACATCCCTCTACATCTGCTAGCCTACCACTGGAAGAGGTCATGCAACTTACTCAAACTATGCTAGAGCCCATAATAGCTTGTGGCTGCACACGGAAGTTTCTAGCATGAAAAATCTCACGATCCCTTTGAGCCTGGGTGGCGGACCGTAGGATGATCACACGGATGCCCCGGGATCTCCTAGGACAACACTGGATTCCCCAGGTGCCCAAACAAGCAATCCACCCAGATGTGTATTAAAGTAGCCACCTTAAGTTGAACCATTAATTAACAACTCACATCTGTCATGGATACACTCAAACCCAATCCACGTCTACGAGCATAGCATCACAATATAAGCATAACGTAGAAGTAACTCCCGAGGGTTTGATAATAAAACAGGTAATAGGTTCTACCTCATCAACTACTTCCCAATACCCACAAGTTATTCACATCCTAATCATGCAGTGTTTGAGGATTAGAACTAATGCATAAAAATTGGGTAATAAAGGGATATGATCAAAGTGTTACTTGCCTTGCTGACGATCCGCAAAACCTAGAGACTCGTAGTAGCACGCTTCGCACTCCGGGAATTCTATCGCAAACAAACAATAGCATACATAAGAAATCAAGCGAAGTTGCACGAGTAAAACTCGAATAAGAAGATTTAACCAGAAAGTTCCACTTAAGAACTCCGGTTTGCAAAAATAATCAAATCAAACGGAGCAACGAAACTCAAACTGCGAAAGAAACAAGATCCGTTTACTATTCTGGACTAAAGTCAAATTTTACAATAGCAAAATCTTGTTCAAGTTGGTGAAACAGAAAGAGGGCTTCGAGACAAAGATCTAGGCACTTGAATCGCCTGATTCCGATAAATGAGCGAAAAGATAAACTAAAACGAAAATCGGATGAGAAATCACGGTCGAAAATAATCGTGAAAAACCCAAGAAAAAGAAAAACTGACGAACAGGCTAACGAACGAACGTTCGCTGTCTGCGACTAACGGGCGAAAACCATTCGTTAAAACGAACGTACGGACGAACGTCCGCTAAATAAACTAAACCGAGAAACCGACGAACCAATCTAAAAAAACGAACTAGGGTTTATATAAAAAAACCGAACGGTTTTAAAAGAAAAACCGGCGGCGGCTACCTCGAGTCCGGCGGAATTCCGGCGAGGCGGCGGCGGGCTCC